>NW_021868021.1:0-840 GCF_006229205.1 Suricata suricatta | reverse complement strand
TTTCCTACTCATGGATTGGAAGAATTAATGTTGTTGAAATGCTCATGCAACCCAAAGCAATCTACAGAATCAGTGCAATCCCTACCAAAATACTAAAAGCATTTTTCATAGAACTAGAACAAATAATCCTAAAACTTTTATGGAACCACAAAAGACTGAATACTAAAGTAGTCTTGAGAAAGGAGAACATAACTACAGGTATCACAATCCCAAATTTAAGATTAATACAAAGCTGTAGAAATCAAAAGAATATGTACTGGCACAAAAACACAGACAGATCAATGGAACAAAATAAAGAGCCCAGAAATAATCCATGCTTACATGGCCAATTAATCTACAATAAAAGAGGCAACAATATAAAATGGGAAAGAGACACTCATTTCAAAAAATGGTCCTGGGAAAATTGTACTGCCATGTGCAGAAGAATGAAACTGGACCATTTTCTTATATCATACACAAAAATAAATCCAAAATGGATGAAAGATCTAAATGTAAGACATGAAATCATAAAACTTCTAGAAGGAAATACAGGTAGTAATCTTTTTGACATTGGCCTTAGCAACATTTTTCTAGGCAGAACTCCTCAGGCAAGAGAAACAAAAGCGAATATAAACTATTGAGACTACATAAAAATAAAAAGCTTCTGCACAGTGAAAGAAACCATCAACAAAATAAAGTCAGCCTATTGAATGGGAGAAGTTACTTGCAAATGGTGTATCTGCTAAGGGGCTAATATCCAAAATATATAAGGAACTTCTACAACTCAACATGGGAAAAAAAATAATTCAATTAAATATAGGCAGAGGACTTGAATAGACATGTTTTGAAAGAAAACTTACA
>NW_021868020.1:0-840 GCF_006229205.1 Suricata suricatta | reverse complement strand
AGCTTCTGCCTTCACACTGTGTTGATGTTTGCCTGGACGGTGCAGTTTCCATTGGCTAAGCTATTGCTGCCTTAGCATGAACCAAGGGACAAGCTCTGAGTGCATTAGCCATCACTGCATCCTCTCGCACCCACCATTCTGGCAGCATAAACAATGCTGGCTTCACTTAAGAGCACATTTGATAAGGGGCGCCTGGGTGCCTCAGTCGGTTAAGCCTCCGACTTTAGCTCAGGTCATGATCTCACAGTTCGCAAGTTTGAGCCCCGTGTCAGGCTCTGTGCTGACAGCTCAGAGCCTGGAGCCTGCTTCCGATTCTGTGTCTCCCTCTCTCTCTGCCCCTCCCCTGCTTGCTCTCTGTCTCTTTCAAAAAAATAAATAAAAAACAATAAAAAAATTTTTTAAAGAATAAAAGAAGAGCACCGTTGACGAAGCGGTAAGAATTATCACTTTTATTACATATAAATTCCGTGTGTAAGGTTGACCCTCAGACAACACGGTTTTGAACAGTGCAGGTAAACCTACGCACAGATTGTTTTTTTATCAGTAAAGTCCAGTCCTGTCAATGTATTTTCTCTTCCTTGTGATTTCTTTAATATTTCCTTTTCTCTAGCTGAGTTTACCATAAGAATATAGAATATAACACATAGAGATACAAAATACATCTTCAGCGATTAATGATCGTTAAGGCTTCTGGACAACAGTAGGCTATTCATAGTTTTGTTTTGGGGCAGTGAAAAGTGATGTACGGATTTTCAACGGCATGGTGAGGTCCGTGCCCTTAACCCCCGTGTTGTCCAAGGGTCAACGGTATCCGTGCGTGATGTCCTACGTGACAGAACG
>NW_021868019.1:0-840 GCF_006229205.1 Suricata suricatta | reverse complement strand
GGTGGAGTCACACGGTATTTGTCTTTTTGTGACTGGCTTGTTTTGCTCAGCACGTTGTCCATTCATCTATCCATGTTATAGCATGTGTCAAAATTTTCTTCTTTTGAAAGGATAAATAATATTCCATTGCATGTCTATACCACATTGCTTACTATTCATCCATTGATGAATCCTTTAGTTTCTACCTCTTAGCTACTGTCTATAATGCTGCGTTGAATATAGGTGTACAAATAATCTCTGAGATGGCTACTTTGAATCCTTTCGGGTTTATATCTAGGAATGGAATTACTGGATCATATGGTAGCTCTCTTTTTAACTTCTTTTTTAAAAATTAATTTATTAAGAGTGAGCAGGGGAGGGGCAGAGAGAGAGAATCCCAAGCAGGCTCTATGCTGTCAGCACAGAGCCGGATGTGGGGCTTGAGCCCATGAACTGTGAGATTATGACCTGAGCCCAAATCAAGAGTTGGATGCTTAACTGACTGAGCCACCCAGGTGCTCCCATCTTTAATTTCTGAGGAATTGCTATGCTGTGTTTTTAATAGTGGCTATATCATTTTATATTCCCACCAACAATGCATAGAGTTCTAGTTTCTCCACAGTCTTGCTAATTTTTTTTTTAAATGTTTATTTTTGAGGGAGCGAGTGCCAGGCTACATGTGTATGTGAGTGGGGCAGGGGCAGAGAGAGAGAGAGGGTGAGGAAGATAGAGGATCCAAAGCAGGCTGTACCTTGACAGCAGAGAGATTGATGTGGGATTTGAACTCATGAACTGTGATATCATGACCTGAGCTGAAGTCAGACGCTTAACCAACTGAGCCACCCAAGTGCTTGCCCCACT
>NW_021868018.1:0-840 GCF_006229205.1 Suricata suricatta | reverse complement strand
GCGCCTGGGTGGTTCAGTCGGTTATGTGGTCAATGATTTCATGGTTCGTGGGTTCAAGCCCTGTATTGGGCTCTGTGCTAACATATCAGAGCCTAGAGGCTGCTTCAGATTCTGTGTCTCCCTCTCTCTCTACCCTCCCCCGCTCATGCTCTGTGTCTCTCTGTCTCAATAATAAATAAAAACTTTAAAAAAAAAAGTTAAAAATAGAACTACCTTAAGACTCAGGAATAGCACTAATAGGTATTGACCCAAAGAATACAAAAATAAAAATTTAAAGGGATATATGTATCCTGATATTTATAGCAGCATTATCCACTAATAGCCAAATTATAGAAACAGCCCAAGTGTCCATTAACTGATGAATAGATAAAGAGAAAGTGGTATAGATAGATAGATAGATAGATAGATAGATAGATAGATAGAATATTACTTAGCAATCAAAAAGAATGAAATCTTGCCATTTGTTACAACATGGATGGAGGTAGAGAGTATTTTGCTAAGCAAAATAGGTCAGAGAAAGATAAACACCATATGATTTTGCTCATAATTTAAGAATTTAAGAAACAAAACAAATGAACAAAGGGGGAAAAGAGAGAGGGAGGAAGACTAAAATCAGACTCTTAGCTACAGGAAACAAACCGATGGTCATCAGAGGGAATGTGGGTGGGGGGATGGGTACAATAGGTGATTGCAGATTAAGGAGTGCACTCTCTATGATGACCCCGGGTGTTGTATGGAAGCGTGAGTCACTGTAGTGCACACCTGAAACTAATATTACACTGTATGTTAATTAACTGGAATTTTAATAAAAACTTAAAAATAAAACAAACATAGGAGAAT
>NW_021868017.1:0-840 GCF_006229205.1 Suricata suricatta | reverse complement strand
CCCAGCCTTGGTGTTGTCCCTGCTTCCCTCCAGGGTGTCCTCAACCTAGAGGGCCGTCCGGGGGTCTCCAGGGGCCTTGGGGTGGCGGTGTCTCAGGGCCGCAGTCTGCTTCACCTGAGTCCTTTGTGGAAACGCTGCCCCACACAGGACGTGTGCAGGCGGGAGCTGCAGAGGCCCTGTCACAATTCCCGGCTGGACGTGGGCCCTGATGGCTGCGTCTGGCTGCACCCGGAGACACTGGCGGGCCTGTTCCTGGCTTGATCCTCAGGGGCCATGTTTGTGCTTTCTGGTGTCATACTCAGCACCGAGTACGCACTGGACATCAGCAAATGGCTGTCCCTTCCTCTGGCTGCTGCCCGCCGGCCCTCTCACCAGCCTGGGCCCTGTCATTGGGCCTGTCTGCTTCAAGGGACACTCAGGCCATCCCAGGAAGCTCCCTGGGCTTGAGGAGCGGGGTGTCTCTGTGTGTCTTTCCCGTTCTCATGTCCTCTCTCGCACCTCCTGGCTTTCCGGTCACAAAGGACTGCCTCAGCCCCGCCCCCCCCATGTGCACAGAGGTGCTGTGATTTCCAGAAGAATCCCGGGGCTCGAAGAATGACCCGGCCGGCAGTCGGCCCCACCACCCGCTGGCCACTTCTTGGCCTTCCTGGGTCCTTCTCTCCACACGCATGGCTCTTGGGAAGCCAAAGGGGAAGGCCTCACACCCACTTCCGTGACCCCAGGACAGCTCTGTTCCCCCTGTCTCAGCAGCTCTCTCACCTCTGGTAGGGTCAGCAGATTCTCCCCTGCCTGGAGGGGGCCCCGCTCCGAGGCCAGATGATCTGGGCCAGGTCACAGCTA
>NW_021868016.1:0-840 GCF_006229205.1 Suricata suricatta | reverse complement strand
CACTGCTAGTGAACAAAACAGACTAAAATCTGTTCATTTGAGGAGCTTACTTTATGGCTGGAGGAGACAGGTGCTGTATAATAAATATTGAGTGATAAATGCTATGGCAGAAAGGAAACAGAAAAGTATAAGCAACACAGGAATGGAGCAGCAGGTTTGTTTTATTATTTTTGGGGGGAAAGAGGGTGCACATGCACAAGTGGGGACAGGCAGTGAGTGAGAGAGAGAGAGAGAGAGAGAGAGAGAGAGAATCTTAAGGAGGGTCCATGCTCAATACAGAACCTGACTGATCCAAGGCTGAATCTCACGACTCTGAGATCAGGACCTGAGCCAAAATCAAGAGTCTTATGCTCAGTGGACTGATCCACCCATGTGCCCTGGAGCAGCAGTTTTAAGTAGGCTTTTATTGTTTTGCTTATTTTTAAGGTAGAAGCTGCTGAGAATCTGTCATAGGTGCAAAGTTGTGAAGGGGAATTAATTATGTAGACAGTGGGTAAAAGAATGCTCCAGACAGAGGAAACAGCCAGTGCAAAAACTCTTAGAGGTTTGCCTGAAGTCTTTAGGAAACTGTAAGTAGAACAGTCTGTTTGAGACCTAGTGAGCTAGGAGCAGAGCACTAAGAAATGACATCCTAAGGTAAATTGAGTAAGGCTCAGATTATACAGGTACTTGTAGATTATTGTAAAGACTGGTTGGTTCTCACTCTGAGTTAGATGGGAAATCACTGGAGAGTTTTGAGCAGAGGAATGATCTTCTGGTTTAAAATGATTACTGTTTTGGGTTTCCCAGAAAAATAGATCAACACACACACACACACACACACACACACACACACACACA
>NW_021868015.1:0-1695 GCF_006229205.1 Suricata suricatta | reverse complement strand
ATATATAAGATGAGCTTACTTTTATCACATTAGAAAATCTTCCGTTACAAAGCATTAAAATTTCACAAAAATAGGAAAATGAAGTTTTTTAAAATTATAAACAGAGATAAAGTATGCTAAATAAAATAAAGACAACTAAAGCCATAGGACACTAAAAGAATTCACCACAGCCAAACAGTATTTATGTACAATTATCATTTAATATTAAGTAATAAATCAATAAAATATATAAATTATCAAAATGAAACATGATTGTTTCAATGAATATTAATAATACAATACTGATTCTTGATTAAAGATGTAAATAAAATCTTCCTCTACTATAAAACTAAAATAGTCCTCACCTATATGATAAATCATTTAATATATTAGGAAATATTACTGGTGAAGAGGAAATAACACTATTTGCAGATAGTATGATTACCTTCAGGCTTATACAAGATAAGTTTAACAATAATTAGCCAGAATAACAGACCCATGAAGTTAACAGTTATACCAATATTGCAGTCTCTCCCTGTGTTTCTGTTTAAAAGTTATTAGTTATATAAGCTATGGATTTAATGTTCAGTTTCACTGTTAAGCCAAACATATTACTTGCACAAAGTCAAGTCAAATATTCCCACCATGGTTTTTTATCAGTCTGAAGTCTACTCTCATCTGCTGTACTTACATCAAAATAGAACTTTATCTTTCATAGTAGTTAAACTTGGTGCAAATACGTCTCTCAAGTTACTAATAAAATGACAAACACCAATGTACACTTGACTCTTCAGGAATTGTACGTATTACATTAATGTAACCCCAATGTTACCCTGTCCTCTTAAAAGATAGAGAATTGACAGAAACTCCTCTTTAATTCCAGGAGAAGTCCAGTGTCCCAAAGACATCTGCAGATGCCTGGGAAATTTTCCTGGTCCCCTCTGCCTCACTGTTTCCTGTTCTCTCTAATTTCTTATCACTACCTTGCAAAAGCACACTTGGCTTTCTTCACCCCCAAGTTTCTGTTCATTTCTGATGTTGCAGGATTTAGAAGCTCAGCTACATAGTCTCCTTATTTCTTCCTTGAACTTTCTACAACCAAAAAGTTTAACTCTTTCTCTAAACAAATAAGCAAAATTCTTTTCCTGAGGACAATTCTGCCCTCTTTTGCTGTGTCAGTTTACCTCATTGCAATATGTGATTACATACGCATATTATCAACGCTAACAGCTTAAAAGACAATTTTGCACAGAGGTTAAAAATATGTCAAAGTGCTTTGGCCGGAATCCAGATTCACCTACCCCTTACCAGCAGTGCCACTACGGGGAGCAGAGCAGTCTGTTTAAGCTTCAGTCTCCTCATCCATGAGATGCCATTCAAGAACAAACTTCAGGGGATACTGTGAAGGCTAAAAAAAAAAGTAACCATTAGAATACATTTACTGTAGTGCCCTTCGTAAGCCCCAAGTTAATATTTTTTTTTAATTTAAAGATCTTTATTTTTGAGAGAGAGAGAGCGAGAGAGAGACAGAGTGCAAGCAGGGGAGGAACAGAGAGAGAGGGAGTCACAGAATCCGAAGCAGGCTCCAGACTCTGAGCTGTCAGCAAAGAGCCCGGTGTGGGGCTCGAACTCATGACCATGAGATCATGACCTGAGCCAAAGTCAGATGCTTAACCGATCAAGCCACCCAGGCACCCCCAAGTTAATATTTTTATT
>NW_021868014.1:0-840 GCF_006229205.1 Suricata suricatta | reverse complement strand
TTAAAAAAAATATCATAGAGGTCTGATTTTTTTCTGGCACAAAAGTCATCTTTTGGCTGTAGTCTTACCATAGTATAAGAAGTCATTGGTGGGGTGCCTGGGTGGCTCAGTCAGTTAAGCATCCGGCTTCCGCTCGGGTGATGATCTCATGGTTCTTGGATTCAAGCCCCGCATTGTGCTTTGTGCTGACAGCTAGCTCAGATCCTGGAGCCTGCTTCGGATCCAGTGTCTCCCTCTCTCTCTCTCTGACCTTCCCGTGTTCACACTGTCTCTCTCTGTCTCAAAAATAAATTTTAAAAAAACATTTAAAAAGTTAAAAAAAAAAGGCACATATCATGTGTTCATTATGCACAGGAGAACCACTATTTCGATAGCCTAATTTCAGAAAGCATACATGTTTTCTATTTACATGTCCACATGAAGGAAGGAAAATGTCTACCCTCACTCACTAAATACAGAGGGAAACATTCAAATTCTGAAAGGAGCACAAGAGAGACTTCTCATGTCCTGTCAGACCCAATCACAGAGGCTACTCCTCACTTATCTTTCTGAGTTTATATACTGGGCAAAGAATATCACTGAATAAAGTGGTTTTTAGATCTAATCTGGCTGAAAGGAATCAGACTGTCTGGTGGCCCTCTAGATCTCAGCAGTGCAAGAAAGCTGTAATCTCTGAGGTCATAGTCTGAAGCCAAACTTCAAGCTCATTAACTGGAAGAGTGAAGTCTGTAGAAATCCTAGGGGATTCTCATAGATACAGGCTATAGAACTTTAGGGCTAAAGCTCTAACTGGGCTTTCAAAGTGGGGAAACTGGGAAGTTTTTTCCTGTTGGCCACAAT
>NW_021868013.1:0-840 GCF_006229205.1 Suricata suricatta | reverse complement strand
AGGATTAGAATTGATACTCCTGACAATAACAATGCTTCACTCATTGGCCTTCATATGCTCTTTCTGTCTCTATCAAAGGTAATTTAAAGATGAAAAAATGTTTTGAGGAAATAAAATAGGCCAATCATCATGGATATAAATACTCTGAAGTATATATCTCTATATCTACCCATAGATAGTTATATCTAGTTTATATCTATAGATAGAAAGATAGATAGATATAAATATAAATATACATCTATATAACCTTAAACTCAGTGGAAATTTGTTTATAATCATGTTTAATGAATGAAAATAGCCAAAGCCACCCCAATCCAAATTTGTTTGCCAGAATCCTCTGCTTTAGCTATTGGACTTGGTAGCAGGAAGTTCAAGTCTCAGTTTAATCCTAATGTCTTTATTGGCTCCTTTTTAAAATAAGAAAGTAGCAACCTACCACTCTAGATCAAGGAGCTCAGTTATCATTATAATAAAATGAAATAGAAAAAGAAATGAAAATCACTTTGTCAAAGGTAAGGAACTATATGTGCATGATATTCTTTGTTTTACATGATAATAACACTAAGGAATTCCAAAGAATTTAAGATGAAAAGGTATGTAAGTTCCTCTCATCTAACTTGGGTCAAAGAAAACCTACAGAGATCACCTTAGGAAGCAGAATAAGCCGGAGGCCAATCTAATATATTAATGCGATTAAACAAAGAAGTCTGTCAGAACAAGGATGACAGCCATCATCTGGAGAAATGATATACACAAAAGATAAAGAAGTGTCAGAGCAGCCAATTTGGGCATTTCAGTTACATGGTTTACTGGAAAAGAAGGAATCTTAGCCCACGGATT
>NW_021868012.1:0-840 GCF_006229205.1 Suricata suricatta | reverse complement strand
CACAGGGAGTGCAGGCAGGGTATTGTATCAGTGTCTTATAGTGATGCACATTAGCTACACCCAAGGTGAATACAGCATAATACAAAGAATCGTCAAATCACCGTGTTGTACACCTGAAACAAATATAACACTGTATGACAACCACACTTCAATGAAAACCAAAGTGCAGGGGCGCCTGGGTGGCTCAGTCGGTTGAGCATCCGACTTCAGCTCTGGTCATGATCTCACGGTTCGTGGATCCGGGCCCCATGTTGGGCTCTGTGCTGACAGCTAGCTCAGAGCCTGGAGCCTGCTTCAGATTCTGTGTCTCCCTCTCTCTCTGACTCTCCCCTCTTCACGCTCTATCTCTCTCTGTGTCTCAAAAAATAAATAAATGTAAAAAAAATTAAAAACAAAACAAAAAAGTGCATCTATGAGGAAGGAGAAGGCAGATGTGGTCATAGCCATACCCCTGTGGTAGGATCTCTAGTGACACATGTGAAAAAGCCAGATTTCATACTGCTATTTGAATATTTATGCAGATAAGTACTGCTTTTTCTAAAGGCTATGATCAACTTTTAGAATCTTTGATTTATTTTTTTTGCCTGCCACTCTTGGATTAGATGTAAATTCAGCCTTTGGCAGATACACTAACTTTTTCATGCAGAAGTCTATCATCCACAAGGTCCTTCCAATGAGGACCTGTTCATACAGCAGTGTCTGGCCTAATATTTCTTACACCGAGAAGTCTTTGCACCCTGTCTGGCTCAGGTAACATAAGAGGCAGTGTCTGTGGTCCTGTACAACTGAACGGTGCACTCCAGATGAGGCACACAAACCTTCTCTAGTCTAGTCAGGTGC
>NW_021868011.1:0-840 GCF_006229205.1 Suricata suricatta | reverse complement strand
AATGCTTAGCTATGTGTGGAGGCAGAGGGGGCACCGGAGCAGGCCACAGAGACACCGGGACCCCTGTAGCTGGCACCAGCACGTGCCAGCTCTCACCTCTCGCCCCGGCTGCTCCAGGCCTGGATTTTCAGGGAAGTGGTGGAGTCGTTCGTGTGGTGGTGACTGCAGGCGCTGGGGGTATCCCCACCCCTCGCCCGGCCGTCCGTGCTTTGTGCCCGTGGGTGCCCCTTTGTGGTACTGGAGAGATTGGGATTGTGACAGGTCATCCCTCCCTCAGGGCCATAGCTGTAGGTGGCAGACACATGTCGCTGTGAGGGGTGAGCCCGCCCACTAGGTTTCCTTCCTCGTGGGGTCTATAAACCGTTTTTCCTTATGAAGGATGGTGCGCTGCAACGGAACGGATACTCTCCCTTTGTGTTTCACCACTAAATTCCCCTCCCCCGGTCTCTCCAGTCAGATATGTATAGCTTGGGTGTGATCCTGCTGGAGCTCTTTCAGCCGTTTGGAACAGAAATGGAGCGAGTGCAAGTCCTCACAGGTTTAAGAACCGGTCAGATACCCGAATCCCTCAGGAAGCGGTGCCCTGTACAAGCGAAGTACACCCAGCACTTAACTAGGAAGAACCCATCGCAGAGACCGTCTGCTGTTCAGCTGCTGCAGAGTGAGCTTTTCCAAAATTCTGGAAACGTATGTGCATATATATGTTTTTTCTTTTTTCCATTTTGTTTTTTTAAAGTAAACTCTACATCCAACATGGGGCTCAAACTCACAGCCCGAGATGAAGAGTCGCACACTCCACCGAGCCAGCCAGGCGCCCCTGTGTATATATATTTAATACTG
>NW_021868010.1:0-840 GCF_006229205.1 Suricata suricatta | reverse complement strand
TTTTTTTCTAATTATCACAGTTTTGAAGTCAGTGTTCTGTGGTAGAAAAGGCAACAATTAAGAAATTGAAAGATTTTGATACTAGTCTGAGCTCAACTACCAGAAGCTCAGGCAAGTTATTTCACTTCCCTAGGCCCCTTTCATCATGTAAACGATGAAGACTGTGATGATTAATTTTATCTGGTAATTTGGCTGGGCCATGGTGCCAATAGTTATGTGATCATTACTATTCCAGATACTTCTGTGAGAATGTTTTCAGATGAGATTAACATTTTAATGAGTGAACTTTAAATAAAGCAGATTGTCCTCTATAATGTGAGTGGACTTCCAATCATTTGGAGATACGAATAAAATGAAGAATTACTCCCCGCCCCCGCACACCTCCCCAAGCAACAGGGAATTTTGCCAGCAAATGACCTTTGTACTTGGGCCTCACCATCAGGTCTTCCTAGGTTTACAGCCTAGCAGCACACTTTGCAGATTTTGTACTCTCCATAACCACATGTACCAATTCCTTTATTTAATAAATAAAAATTTCTTCCGTCTCCAACAATATCAACATTCAAAACCATATAGGTATTACAAGTTATAGGAACTTCCAGAACATTTTGGATGTTCCAATAAACTGTATCAATTCCACCAAGAAAAGTATCTACAGAAATACTACTTACATTGATTAATCTGCCTTACAACTGTCCCCTAAAGCTGGGAATGGAATAAAAGTCTATGTGATCAGAATATGAAAGCAAGTATTCGTATGGCTTAAGAATTGCTAGACTTAATAAAATTAGGTGCAGGTAGAGTATATTTTTATTTCTGGCACATCCAGTCTCCCTGTTT
>NW_021868009.1:0-840 GCF_006229205.1 Suricata suricatta | reverse complement strand
CAACAATGGTGAGAGTGGACATCCCTGTTGTGTCCCTGATTTCAGGGGGAAAGCTCTCAGTTTTTCCCCATTGAGGATAACATTGGCTGTGGGCTTTTGGTAAATGGCTTTTATGATATTTAAGTAAGTTCCTTCTATCCTAACTTTCTCGAGAGTTTTTATTAAGAAGGGATGTTGTATTTTGTCAAATGCTTTTTCAACATCTATCAATAGGATCATATGATTTTTTTCTTTTGTTTTGTTGATGTGGTGTATCACATTGAGCTGCCTGGTCCGACTGATCGCCCCGCAGAAGGGACAGATCTCTCTCTCAGCGCTCAGTGGCCCTCAGTCCCGGGGGCTGAATCTCCCCTCTGCAGGGATTGCGCTGTGAGTGACTCAGTCTCTACTTCTCTTCCCCTGGTCTCTCTCCTGCCGTGCCCGGCGGTACCGCGCGGGGCTGTGAAGGTCCGTGCGCCTCTGGATACCCGGCGCCCCGCGTGAGCGACTGTCGGGGGATCTGTGCGCCTCCGGGCTCTCTCTCGGCTGCCCCGCACTGTGCCGATCCCCGCTGACCTGTCCGCCTCCGGGGTCCCCGCCTCCCCGCCGGGCTAGGAGCGGTGCGCCTGGGGACACGCGGGTTTCAGCGGGGCCAGCGCCAAGCCTCTTTGTCTCTGAAGGCGGCGCTCCCTCCCCTAAAGTCTACGGTCCCGGTCCCCGTTCACACTCACTTACTCAGGCAACCGTGAGCCTGCTGTCCATAAGGGGTCTGTTCGCACACCTCCGTTCTTGGAGATTAGAGAGCTGTGGCTTTTTAATTCTTCTCAGTTTGATAATTGTGGGTGGACGGAGGTAATGGGG
>NW_021868008.1:0-840 GCF_006229205.1 Suricata suricatta | reverse complement strand
CGGGCCCACCTGGGCTGCCTGTCGGGGGTGCCGAGCAGGGGAAAGCAGGAGGCGTTCACAGCAGATGGACACGGAATGTGGAAGCTCGCTCATCCTGCCAAGGGTCGCCTGGGTTCATGGGCCCCCAGAGAACGTGTGGGTGCTGGAAGCTGAAGGGTGCAAGGTGGCCTGGGGGCTGAGAGAGGCTCCCAGTTCTCATTAGGCTTTTTCTGCAAAGCCCCAAGCAGCCTAGGATGGGAGCAGCAGGATCTGTGCTGGGCCCTGCTATGAGGCTCTCTTTGGTCTCCCTGTGCCTCAATGGTCTCAGCTGCGAAATGGGGCTCATTGATTGAGCCCTGACTACTTCACAGGACTTTGTTCTGGGTGAGGGGATGCCGGCATGAAGGGCTTTGAGGTGGGGGCGTTTGCCCTGGTCAGACACTGTTCTCAGCTCTTGGCGAGGGTGACCTCATTTTGTCCTCCCTGCAGGGAGGTGGTATATTATTATGTCCACTTCACAGACGACAAAACTGAGTCCTCACGAGGTGAGTAACTTGCTCAAGGCCACAGTAGAGCAGCCAGAGCTTGCAGGAGGTCGAGGGGTCTGGGAACCTGCACCCCTAACGCCGTCCTTTTCTGACTTGCTCAGGTGAGATGGCAGTGTCGCTTGCTTGTTCAAGTGCTTGCTAACCTGTGGCGTTTGGGGAGGGGAGGTGTGCTGGGGGCGGTCACCTGCCTGGTGGTTCCCTCGCCCTCACTCACTCATCTGCTCCTTTAAGAACGATGTCTCGGGACACCTGGGACACCGGGACCAGAGGGGCAGGGGCCTCGCCCTCTACAGCTTCTTGCCCTACGGTCTCC
>NW_021868007.1:0-840 GCF_006229205.1 Suricata suricatta | reverse complement strand
TACAAAAAACACCTCAGAGCTATCTCACCTGGTAGTGAAGGATCTTGGGTCTTTATGCAGCCATCCCTGTCATGTGTCAGAGCAGCAATGAGGAAGGGATTCAGTGGCATTAAATCCCTTGCACTCTGGCCCCTCACACCAGGCAAAGGGAGGTCCTGTCACCTGAGAAAGGGAAGTAAATGAACGTGTACAGAAGTGCCAGAACTTAAGGGACTCGGACAAGCCATCACAGTGTCTGCTAGAGGCACGACTTCTCACTCTGAGAGCTGTCAAATGAAGGAAAGAATTAAACATATTTCTGTCATTCTTGTATGAAATGTACTTCAAGGTGATCAAAAAGCTGAGTGCTCTGTCAGACACAGAGCTTTAAAAGGCAAACCCAACGACAAAGTAGCACTAGAGTTATATCAAGTGAGCGTTCGTCTAGAAGGTGTTGCTGACATCATCAAGGCACATCTGGATGAAACGCTTCTCCAACCTGCTGGGATCTGTCCTGGCCCTTCATCTTCAAAGGAAAGAGGAGGCTTTTGCAGACAATAGCCTCTCTCTTAGAGGCAGCTCAGACTCTCAATGTGTACTTTGTTACTGTTAGATCTCTAGATCTCCTCCTCCTCCTCCTCTTCCCCCTCTTTTTCCTCCTCCTCCTCCTCCTCCAGCCTCCTGCTCCTCCTTCTCCTTTTTCTTTTTGTATTTATCTAATTTATCCATTATCCATTTATTGGCTCCCTTTTTCTGGCAAACCCCTCCTCCTTCATTTCATTGGTCATTAATTTTTTTTATCCCCACCTGATAAGACCATCAGATTTAGAAAGAGGACTGACTCATGAAACTGGCAGCCAT
>NW_021868006.1:0-840 GCF_006229205.1 Suricata suricatta | reverse complement strand
GGGCTCCCAGAGCAGAGCCCAGCAAGCCCGTCACCCCATAGAACTCGGGATGATTTCCAGGCGGGGGAGAACCAGCAAGCCTCAGCCGGGTGATCCTAAAGCCTGAGGCGTGGGCCCTACATCCAGAGTGTCGGGCCCAAAGACCTACTCCTGGCCACACACAGAAGAGGGTGCAGGAAGGACAGGGGGGAAAAGAAAGAGGGGAACTGATGGTCTGACTCATAAAGTGTCCGCAGCCCCTACTTCCTTCTGTTCTGTAGCCACATCCTCAACAGCCATTCGTGAGACCGGGAAGGCCTCAGAGGGGACACCTACGGGCATGGCCATGGCGAGTGGTTGCCCGACCAGCCCCGGGGGTGCCTGTCTGCACTCTACTGTGGGGCACCCCCACCAGCCCCTGCCATGAGCCGGCCTTTTCCCACCTCGCCCTTCAGTATCAGGGTGCACTCACCAGTGGCTAGCCTTTAGCAGAAAACCTTTCAAATGAAAGACAAAGACCAAAACAAACAGATAAGACGCCCTCATAGAACAGAGAAGCAAATGTAGGGGAGACGGAACTCGGAAATAACTGTAACTAATATCCTCAGAGACGGAGGAGATATCGTGCCCATAAAACACAAGATGCTACGGAAAAGGAACAGTCAGAATGAGAAAGGCTGTTGTCGGAGAACTGCAAAACACATCAAGAGTCGGGCTCGGGAGATGCTGAGCTCAAGGACTTTTCCCAGAGAGGGGCCTAAAAAGTCCTGGAGATGGAAAATAAGGGGAGAAAGAGAAGCAGAGGGGATCATTCCAGCAAGTCCGACACCCAAATAATAGGAGTTCTAGGAAGAGAGGAGG
>NW_021868005.1:0-840 GCF_006229205.1 Suricata suricatta | reverse complement strand
ACTATTGTAAGAGGCAAGGTTAGGATTCAAACATCTTTCTGCCTGCAAGTCACTCTGCTTCTTACTCCCTTAAAATTAAGATTTATGTTGCGTTACTTCAAGGCATGGTTTTGACAACAGACTCTATTAAGTGCTTTTAATTTAGTGTTATAATTATGTTCAAATGCAGGTAACACTTACATACAATAAGTGTTGAATTTCGTATTTCTATACCCTTGTGTTCCCATCACCTAGCTCAAGATCGGGTGATTCCAGCACTCAAGAGTCTCTCATGCCCCTTCCTAGTCAATCCCACACCCCCAAAGTAACCACTATCCTGAGGTCTATCACAATCAATAAATTTTGACCATTTTTGAACTTATAGAGTTATAAAATATATAATCTCATTGTGGACTCTTTTGCTCATCATATCTGTGAGGTTCATCAATGGACAATGTTCACTATTTAAAATATTAGTTACAACTTGATGTTAATATTGAGTTCAAAGACATTTGATTTGCTTTAAAACAATGAAAAAACTTAGGGTACCTGGCTGGCTCAGGCAGTAGGAGCAAGTGCCTCTTGATCTTGGGGTTGTAATTTCGAGGCCCATGTAAGGTATGGTGATTTTGAATAGTATTTAAGATTTTACATGTATTTAATAATAAAATTTAATTTATATACTTCATATTAATATTTCATATTACAGAAACTTCTAAACTAAATTTTGATGAAATATTGTATTAC
Source organism: Suricata suricatta (assembly GCF_006229205.1). Taxonomy (NCBI): domain Eukaryota; kingdom Metazoa; phylum Chordata; class Mammalia; order Carnivora; family Herpestidae; genus Suricata; species Suricata suricatta. The sequence goes on along the minus strand of NW_021868005.1, from coordinate 114 downwards.
TTAAACAACTTCTGAACATTTAGGTACTATTTGTATTTTTATATCCAATATATATCTTAAAATCCTCCATATTAGTGCAAGTACTAACTATACATTTTATGATAATGCACATTT
>NW_021868004.1:0-1695 GCF_006229205.1 Suricata suricatta | reverse complement strand
CACAAAAATTCCAACTCAAAGAAAACTGTGGGCTAGCCACGACAGGATCTGTAATCTAACAGTGACAGGCATGAGAGGGACAGACGCACAGTCTTGTCCCCTGCCCTGGTTGCTGGCTCCAAAGAGAAAACCAGCCTCGCGTGCCTCCCCCCACGCGCCCCCCAAATCCTCACAGGTCTTTGTAGCGCTTCTGGAGCTGAGCCTGAGCTTTCAGATCTTCCTCCTGAAGCTGCTTAGCCACCTGGAGATCATGCTGGACCAAACGGTTCCGCTGAATATTCGATGCCAAATGATGCTCAACTGGGCAGAGAGATTGAAGAGAGGAATAGTAATGTTTCGGCTTGTTTATAATGCGCCTCAGGATAACTTACGAAGAGTTTTTCCATTAAAAAGGGCTTCATCTCCATGACTTCATTTTATGCTCTCAGTAATGTTATATAACAGGCAGCAAAGAGATTCTTCTTCTTCTCTTTCCATTAAGTAAAATGAGAATCAGAAAGGTTAAGTAACCTGCCCTTGGTCACATGGCAAAACAGAGACAGTGACAGGATTTCCACATCAACATTCAAAAAGCCAAGGCCAGGGCTCCTTCTGCCCCACAATCTGTCACTCTGTTTACAAACATTTCCAATTCTTCATTTTTATATTGACACATGAATTAATGATTCACAAATTACATATTCGTAAATACGTATTCCTGTGTAACACATATAACTTAGGTTGATAAACCCACACTCTAGATACCTCAAACGCCTCGAAAGGTGTTCAGGCCCCTCTTCTAGGGGAGGGAATAGACGCCAGACAGTATCTCCCTCCTATAGTACCAAGGCCGCTTTTCCTCCCATAGACCCAAAGTCTCCTAATCCCTGGCAGCAGTCATACCTCAAAACACCCAGAACTTCACTCTCCACGCTGGTGGCATTTGCCTAGATAAATCCCTCAGGACTGATGGAAGGTGAGGCCTGATGACTCCCTTCTCTCCCTGCCTCACCCTAAGAAACCTGCCTCAAGCTACCACTAAGAAAGACAACAGAAGGAACATAATGAGGCCATTACTCACTCTCTTGTTCTTGCAGGCTGTGGGCCAGGGTGTGGTCCTCCAAGACAGCAAAATCTCGGCACACTGCAGAGGATGAGGGAGGAAAAGCAGACAAGAAGGCTCAAAGGTAGTATTTTAATAGGTTAAAAAAAAGAATTTTGTTTGCTTCAAAAATCAATTTGACTATTTTAGGACAATCACTTTATAACATGCAATGTAAAATAGTGACCTGTTAGTATAAAGTCTTCATTCACAAAAATCCATAGCACCTGCTCAGTGCCAAGCACGTGGTATCACAAAGTAATGGTTAGCTCTGGTCTCTGACCTAAGGATATTAACCACAGAATCAGAACCCCTAAGTCCAGAAATTTTTTTTTTTTTTTAATTTATGGGAGAGCACAAGCAGAGGATCCAAAGCAGGCTCTGTCCTGACAGGCTGATAGCAGCAAGCCTGATGTGGGGCTTGAACTTACAAACATCGAGATCTACCTGAGCCAAAATCAGACACTCAAACAACTGAGCCACCCAGGTGCTCCGCAGGTCCAGAAATTCGAATCCACATCTATAAACAAAGGGCAAGTATTGTTGCCATAATACAAGACACAAGAACGTTCTGAATACTGTAGCTAAGAGAAAGCTAAGTTCTCACATGGTCA
>NW_021868003.1:0-840 GCF_006229205.1 Suricata suricatta | reverse complement strand
CCAGCGATTGTAACAGATATATTTGCTTTGATGTTTGCCCTCTTGCTTTATGCTTTCTTCCTTTTCTTTGTTTTCTCTCTCTTGCAAATTAGACCTGTTTTTTTCTTTGTCTTTTAATTCTGCAGTGTTTTGGAAAGGCTTTGTCTCCTATTTTTACTTCTATGAGAAGTTATCTTAGAGCTTCTCAAAAGCATTTTTTAAAATCATAGTTTATTGTCAAAGTGGTTTCCATATAACACTCAGTGCTTCTCCCCACAAGTGCCCCCCTCCATGACCATAACCTCTTCCCCGCCTTCAGCCTTCGGTAAGCATTTTTTTAAACTTTCAGTTGTGTCTTAGCACAACTTCTGTCAGTCACCGTTGCCCACATAAGGAAAGAAGTTTAGCACGCTTTGATTTTCTTTTCTTCCTGAAACTCATACCTTTGGGTTAATAAAATTTTGCATTTTGGATTTAGATTATTGCTATTATATGATTGTATTATCTACCTTGCTTTTGTTTCTTTCTATAACTTAGTTTAGTAATACTAATTGCCCTTTTATTATGTACTGTGATTTACTTGCTTGTGATTTACTGGGCTCTGGATTTTGCTTTGTCTACCAGGTAGAACAGAGACAAGTAAACTGTGGCCTGTTTTTGTAAATAAAGTTTTATTGGAACACATCCATGCCCACTGACTTATAAACCATCCATGTTCCATGCTACAGCCGCAGACTTGAGTTGCTTCTGAGACTGCGTGGCTCACAAGGTTTAAAGTATTACTATGCTACTATAGAAGAGTATAACACTGAATAGAATTTTATCAATGAAACCATAGGCAAAACATATTTTCTAAGCTCT
>NW_021868002.1:0-840 GCF_006229205.1 Suricata suricatta | reverse complement strand
ACCCTGCCCAGAATGAAATCAGACCTCCAGGACTGAGGGCAGGGACACCTAGCAAATATAGATGGAGTCGACATCACCATGGATTCAGAGAGATAACAAGGGAGAGAGAGTATTACCACACCACCGCACACACACAACAAAATCCCGTGTATTACACACTGTTCTTTCAAGTCAGAAAGTAAGGAAGTCTCACCATCTCGTCCTGCGTAGGGTCGTTGTCAAAGATCTTCATAGGCGGAGGGAGGGGTGTGTGTGACTCTTCGTCTGGCTCATCTTCACCCCATCCTTTCTTATTCTTCTAGAACAAAAGAGCAGTATTAGTCTTATAGTCATATGTTTTATATAGTTAAATATATCAATAGTTCAGTATGTAGAATCCTTAAAGAAGCAACATAGAGGACCTCATTTCTCGACACATCCCTATTTTTTCAGCCTCACTGCCTTCTTCTGTCAAAGGGGTACTTCTTATCTCAAAGACAGTGAGGTTCAAATGGTGGGGGAAACACACATACACACACACACACACTGAATATCTACCTCATTGATTAGACAGGAAAAGATAAAGAAGTGGTCAGAGAGAGCCTCACTTTTTAAGCTTTTGAAGGACTATTAAATCACAATCTGAATATCACTCGGCTCTATTGTCATTCTTGGAAGGAGAAATGGCAGATAAAATGAAATTACAAAGAGAGTCTAGTCACACAGCGGGAAGAATTTCTTAGCCATGTCAGGGACAAGAGCAGGTTTGCCAGAAAAAAAAAATAGCTCTCATTTCCCCAACTAAAATGTACCACTGTATTTTGATTACAGAATTTTGGCTTTGAAAGGGACTTTAGAGAT
>NW_021868001.1:0-840 GCF_006229205.1 Suricata suricatta | reverse complement strand
GACTTTGGGATGAGACTCAGAAAATCTGAATAGATGGATGGATGGACTATCATGTACACAGAAAGATGAATGGGTTGGAGATAGTGCTGGAGACTCAGGTGGTGAAGGAAAGAGGACACACTGTCCGGCTGCTGATGAGGGAGATCAAAGAAAAACTAGGAGGTAACTGAGGCTGACAACTCAACCAAGGTTAGAGACATATGGTCATAAACCGTACGGTGGCAGAACACGATCCCCTCATCAATTGTGTAAAAAAGCAAATAAAGAACATTTTGAGGTCCTGATATTTAAAATTCTTATTAATTGTGAGAGAGAGGAAGAAGGAGAGAGAGAGTGGAGGAGGGGCAGAGAGAGAGGGAGAGAGAGAATTCCAAGCAGGCTCTATGCTGTCAGCACAGGAGGGGCTGTTTTGTTTTTTTAACTAGATGCTACACAGGTAATCTGCCACTCGATTTCCATGGAAATTTGTTTTTACAAAATAAGAAAACAAGTACTCTGTGTATCAGTATTAAACTGAAAATTTAGCTTTCAGATTTACCTTTCCAAGTTCTCAGAGGCGTGGTGCCAAGGGATGAATTCCAAATGGTCAAGTCATTATGACTATACCCTGGGTCCCCTGCACCCCTCCCCCCAACCTTGATTCCTTAGTCATCAAGGTCGGCCCTGACCCGCTCACTGCCCTTTGTAACCAGGCTACTCGAGGCTTTCCTATCATCTCATTGTTAATTAATCCCTCAGAAAGGCTGAGTTGCTAGCATTCATAATTAGCACCATGCATTTTGCAGGAGTGTGAGAGGCGAGACCATCAGGCACTGCTAGATGAAACGATGCTGAACCTCA
>NW_021868000.1:0-840 GCF_006229205.1 Suricata suricatta | reverse complement strand
GAACACCAGTCAAGGAAATATACATTTAGTTATTTGCTACAATGAAATTATAACAAGCTTGCCAGCTACTATTTTAGTATTATGCTATTTTAGTATTTAGAAGTACTACAGGAAAGAAGGGAAGGGTATTAGAAAATCTTTCCTATATGAAAATTCACTCTGTAGCTTTATTTTGTTAACCTAAAATGATCAACAATATTATTATTTCATAATCAGGCATTTTAAAAATACATCACAAAATCAGAAAACAGGCATAAAAATAAAATATTAAAAGCCACAAAAATATTAAAATTTTAAATAGCCACTATTACTGAGTTAACTATACAAAAAGATTAAATGATACTTATAACTTTCTCCTTTCCTACTTACTGCTTCCTGCACAATTTTGTACCCCAAGAAACCCTCATAGAAATAACTCAAAAAACTGTAAATGTAATTATCAACACAAAATAATATGATTCATGACAGGAATGTTCCTCTCACTAAGCATCTTACCTTAAGAGCATGCTTCAGTTCGTAGGCATCATAAAGCCGAGAGGGTTTCATCAGAGCCACAATTAATTTTTCAAATTTTCCAGTCAGTTCTGATTTCAGGTCATCCAGAAGATCCTAAATCACAGAAATACAAGTGTGTTAAACAGGCAGAAATTTTAAGGAGATTCTTCTTAAATATAAAACGTAGCCCTATGCTCTAATGAACTACTTATGTTGCTATCTCCAAGTAGAAAAGGGCATGAGTTAAACAAATCCCCATAGTTTTGAATCATGTACCCTGACATCTGACCTAAAGCAAGGCCACTCTGTATCAAGGCATTTGTTCTTATGTTTTTCTTAACTCCA
>NW_021867999.1:0-840 GCF_006229205.1 Suricata suricatta | reverse complement strand
CCACCATATTGAGAAAATTAAGGAAAAAACAGAGGCCGAGATGAGAACTGGACAGAAAGAAAAATATACATTTCTAAAGCAATCACGTAGGAATCCTGAGATTCAATCATCCTGAAACTAGGTTCTTTCTTAACTTTCCTCTCTATGTGGGTTAAGATATTACAATAACTTTTGAACAGGCTAATTTACATTAGGTTTTGTCACTTGCCTAATATAAACAGGAGCTGTATCTGTAGTTGGAGCTCTGAATAAAAACTGAATGAATAGCACTGAGTATTCTCTACAATGGTTGGTGTGATTTAAATGAACAGAGGGAAAACATTTTTAAAATTCATGTTTTGAAGATCTTAACTAGGACAGAGTCACATCTTATATGAAGAGTTCTTTCTCATATCATTACAAAAAATAAAAACAAATAAAACACAAAAAATAAAATAAAACCCAAGCCACATCTAGTAAAAATTACTCTTTTAAAACATTACTATTTTTTAAAAAAAGTTAGTAAAGTTCGTATGCATTTGATGAATGGTTTTTTTTTTAGGAAGATTAGGACTCTCCAGAGGGTTTCTTGTGCTCTTAAACCATGCATTCTAGTTATTCTGTGATGATTTTAGGTGGTGCTGTGTGTCACCATTTATCAGGGCTGCCAAGGGTGGCCTCTCGGGCTGATAATGCCTAAATATAATGTCATCTTGTTAGAATGATGTGTGAGATATCCCGAGGATGGTGCAACATACAAACTGTGAGTGCTGGGATAAGTTGAATATATAATACTGCCTATGCTTGATATAGTTTAAGAATACTATATAACCTATAATTTTGAAATAAATCTGGTTGATG
>NW_021867998.1:0-840 GCF_006229205.1 Suricata suricatta | reverse complement strand
GCAGGGGCGGCCATTCCTGGGCATGATGGGTCTCCTTCCTAAGCACTGTTCTCTTTGCCCCTGACTTTCCTCGGGACGCGGGGCACTGGTCCTCCTCTGTGCCGGGGGGCGGGGCCAGAGGCGGCCCCCATGGTATGCACGTCCCTGGACCAAAGCCATGGGCTGGGAGGCCTCCGAGACTCACCCCTGAGAGTCTGGCCGGGACAGGCGAGGGCTGGGCCCAGGTGCTCTGGACCGAGGAGTCTCTGATGGGAACGGACGCTCTCTGCACCCCGAGGACCTCTTAGCCCTGTTGAAATTCTTTTCCAGAGTGGGAACCAGAGAGCGTGGGGAGTGCTCAGGCTGAGCCTTGCTCCGGTGGCCCTGAGAGGCGGGTCCCCTGCAGCACCTCCGGGAAATTGCCGAGCAGAAGATAAGTGGGTGCGGGTGGGTCTCGGGGTGACAGGTGTCCCTACGCATCATCTGAAATGCGTTTTGGGCGCCCCCAACAAGCCAGCTGTCAGGAGGCGCATAGAGCTTGCAGAAACGTTGGAAAATCACGTAGCATCAAATTCCCAGGAGAGCGCCAGCATTTTTGTTACCTTAAGCAAAATAGGCTTAAAAAAAACCCCATGTTCTCTACAGGGTATCTGTGAAAATGGCTAGAAAGAGCTGCTGAAAAAATGTTTTTATTTTTTGTTTTTAAGTGTCTTTCCCCCGAGGATGAGTGTTTCGAGGATGCCGACTGTGACGCTTCGGGGCGATGCGGCCCTGCCCCGCACGCAGAGCGCAGGCGAGGCCCCCGCACCACAGCAGGTCCCCGCTGCAGCCTCCCGCGCAGCCCGACCCCATCGCAGAGGC
>NW_021867997.1:0-840 GCF_006229205.1 Suricata suricatta | reverse complement strand
CAGGACTGGTTGTCGCCCACGCTCTCCACCCCCATCCATCCCGCCCACTGTGCGAGCTGCCATGGGCCAGGCTGAGTGCCCAGAGTCAGGGGAGAAGAGGAAAGCCTCCAGCTGCCTCCAGTGGCGCAGGCCCAGTGGTGACACTGAAACATGCCCTGTCTGGGGACAGACACTGGGTGTTCTGGGGATGGAGGAAGGACAAGCAGAGCTGGCACCAGAGGGAACCAGAGAGGGCCTCCTGGAGGAGGTGACAGGGGAGCTGAGCCTGGAAGGGAACTTGAGTTGCAGGGGCAGGGGCGGGGCACACCAGGAGAGGGGACACCTAGGCAAAGTCCATGGAGGTGCAGAGTGCGCTGGGCTGGGGACCAGGTGTTCTGGAGGCTGTGGCTGGGAGCCCAAAGACAACACTCCCTGGCCCAGAGCTCACAGCCAGTGGGGGGCACAGACACTCACCCATCAACCAGCAAGTGACCCTGTGAGCAGTGAGCTGACAAGGTTCCCAGGTCCTGACCTTGTCAGGAAGGTGAGGAGGGCTTCTCTGAGGAGGCAGCACTTGCATTGAGATCTGAGGAGTGGGGAGGGGAATCTGTGAAGACGTGAGGAGGAGGGGTGCTCCAGGCTGCAGGGAAGGCTGCAGAGACGGCATGTGCAAAGGCACTGAGGCAGGAGGGCAGGCAGTGAATTCAGCGTCCAATAGTGGTTTCTGAGGCTGGGTGGAGACTTGAAGGGACAAAAAAACCTGGAGGGGGTGACAGGGGTTGAGGGTGACCCCGGGGTTCCTTGTAGAGGTGACGCCTCAATTACTCTTGACCCAGGAGCCAGGTTTGGGGGGAAGGTTGT
>NW_021867996.1:0-840 GCF_006229205.1 Suricata suricatta | reverse complement strand
TGTTGAAAAACACAGAGAAGTTCTTCAGCATGATAAAGTGCATGCTTGAAAAACTACAGCTAACATCATACTTAATAATTAAAGGCTGGCTTTTTCCTTAATATCAGGAACAAACCAAGGATGTCACTTCTTGTTTTCAAGAATTTCAACATTGTGCTGGAGTTTCTAGCCAGTGCAATCAGGCTAGGGAAAAAAAAAACCCATCAAGGGTAGCCATAATGGAAAGGAAGACCTAAAATTATCTCTATTTGCAAAGGACATCATTCAGCATGTGGAAAATTTCCACAGGAAATTCTCAAATATGATTAGAACTAATAAATGAGTTCAGCAAGGTACTAAGATGCAATATCAGTATATAACAATTATTTGTATTTCTATACACTTGCAATGAACAATCTGAAAATTATGTGGGAAGTCTATTCCGTCCACATAGCATCAAAACCAACAAAATATTTATAAGCAAATTTGACAAGGGAAATGTGAAACTTACACTGAAAACTACAAAATTTTGTTGAAAGGAATTAAATAAGACCTAAGGAATTGAAACAATATCCCATGCCCATAAAGTGGAAGGCATAATATTATATTACCATGGCAACACTCCCAAATAAATATAGGATTCGATGCAATTTTTATCAAAAGGCCAGCTTCATTCTTGGCAGAAATAGACAACTGATCCAAAAATTCATATGGTAATTAGAGACCAAGAATATCCAAAATAGTCTTGAAAAAGAACAAAGTCGAAGGACTAGCTACAGTAATCAAGACTATATGGTACTGGCATAAGGACAGACATAAAGATCCCTTGGAATAGCATTGATAATCCAGAAATAGACCCTC
>NW_021867995.1:0-840 GCF_006229205.1 Suricata suricatta | reverse complement strand
ACTGGGTGTCTCCATCAGTTAGGTCTGACTCATGATTTCGGCTCAGGTCATGATCGCACAGATCATGCGTTTGAACCCCAAGTCGGGCTCTGCGCTTGACTGTGTGGAGCCTGCCTGAGATCCTTATTTTCTCTCTCTCTTTCTCTCTTTCTGCCCCTCCTCTGCTCATTCTCTCTCTCTAAAATAAATAGAAATAATAAAAACCTTAAAAAAATAAATAACATATGGTAAATAAATGGCCCAATTTTTTAAAAAGCAAAAGATTTGAAGTTACTTCACTGAAGACAGTATGAGGACAGCAAGCAAATGAGCATATGAAGAAGCAAACAGCACTAGCCATTAGGGAAATGCACTTTAAAATCACAGTTAGATATCAGTTCCTGCCTATTAGATGACTGAAGTTATAAAACATTTTAAAAATGTTTTAAAGTTTAAAAATGCAAGTGCTAGGGAGGAAGGGGAGAAACTGGAAGTCTCCCACAGCACTTGCACTCATAGGCATTTACCCAAGAGAAATGAAGTTATGCTCACACAAAAACCTGTACCTAAAGGCATATAACGGCTTTATTCATAAATGCCAAAAGCTGGAATAGCCCACATGTCCCTCGCCTGATGAACAGATAAACCAACAGTGGTACTTCCGTGCACATAGCAAAAAAAAAAAAAAAAAAAAAAGGCAAATCCATGTGGCATCTGGGTGGATCAGTCAGTTAAGTGTCCAACTTTTGACTTCAGCTCAGGACGTGATCTCACAGTTCATGAGATCAAGCCCTGCGTTGGGCTCTGTGTTGACAGCATGGAGCCTGCTTGGGGCTCTCTCTCTCTCTCTCTCTCTCTCTC
>NW_021867994.1:0-840 GCF_006229205.1 Suricata suricatta | reverse complement strand
CACAGGTGGCCGGCTACAGTGAGCACAGGTGACCGGCTACAGTGGGACACAGGTGACCGGCTACAGTGGACACAGGTGACCGGCTACAGTGGGACACAGGTGACCGGCTACAGTGGGCACAGGTGGCCGGCTACAGTGGGACACAGGTGACCGGCTACAGTGGACACAGGTGGCCGGCTACAGTGGACACAGGTGACCGGCTACAGTGGGACATGGCGGTGGGGGGGATTGACTCCAAATCGCTCCTATGCTGCTGGGACATGGGGGGCTCTCTGCTCACTGCTCCTTATGGGTCCTCGGGTCTTGGGGGGCACACAAAAACCCCCTGGTCCCAGTAATGAAGCAGTCCATGGGCATTCTGCTATGCTTCCTGGAAGAGGGCATCCAAGACCTCCCCTTGGTGGGAAGACCAAGACGTCCCTAGATATCGACTCCAGCGGCCATCACCCCTGAAGGGACTCCATGCTCCTGGCATCCTGCCCAGCCCATGTGCGCAAGGTGCAGCTGACCATTTACAACAACTCTGTGGGTGGTTGGAACCCATCTTGCAGATGTGCACACTGAGGGGTTGGGGCTAAGGGGTTTCTCCAAGCTGTGCAGCTGGGAACTGGCAGGGACATGCTTGTGTGGCCCTGGCTGTTCCCCACCATGAGGACTCGGTGTCTGAGCAGACGGCACTGTACATCCATCTCAGTGCCACTTCTGTCCCTGCGGTCCCTGGGGTCAGGCCACCAAACAGTGGTGCCCATCGGCTCCATTTGAGCCTCACCCAGGAGTCCTGGATGCGCCCTACGTTCCTGGATGCGTGGCCCGATTTCTGGGTAGCTGTGTGTGCACAGA
>NW_021867993.1:0-1695 GCF_006229205.1 Suricata suricatta | reverse complement strand
GAAACTTAGGTTGGTCAGTCATTACCTTTTTCAGAATGCAAGTTTGAGTCCCTTGACCAAGGTCAAGTAGGAACTCCAGAATTTCCGTAAAAGGGGGGTTTGTAGAGATACACAAATGGAAGAGCAAAGGGACCAGTCTTGACCTTTTGTTGGCAATGTAAACCATTATCTATTGAAGTGGCCTCTGTTAGTGGTTGATGGGAATTATGGGCAGGGGAAGGCAGTGAGAAGGGTACTGCCACTGCTAAACTAGTAAATTGATGGGACTCTTGGGTGGCTCAGTGGGTTAAGCGTCGGAATTTGGCTCAGGTCATGATCTCATGGTTCATGGGTTCGAGCCCCACATTGGGCTCTGTACTGATAGCTTGGAGCCTGGAGCCTACTTTGGATTCTGTGCCTTACTCTCCCTCTCTCTCTCTGCACTTCTCTTGCTCTCTTTCTCAAAAATAAACAAACATTAAAAAATTAAACTAGCAAATTGTTTGCTGGGATTTGAATATAGACTGTGTGAATCCAAACTCAGAAGGAAAGCACCGCTGTTATCACACACAAACCTGCATTCCATACCGGGACTCTACCCCTCTATTCTAGAATGTGGACACTAGGATCGGATCAGGAAATTATCATTAAGGAACGGATTATTTTAGGAAAAATTTCATCTGGAGGTTTTGTGTTTTACTAGAGTAGTGCGTTTTTTGTTGTTGTTGTTCTTTGGGGTTTTTTTGTTTTTGGTTTTTTTTTTTTGGTAGGAAACACAATTAATAAGGTCCTTCAAATTTATGTTACAGAGTTTAGGTCACTGTATGCCGTGGTTTTTCTTGGCTGCCCACAGGCAGGGAGTGATCATTGTGGAGACCTTTCCTGACTCATCCATCATGTACTTTTTTTTTTCCTGTCCCATAAGAACACCCAGCTGATGGATAACCTTCACAGTGCACTTGATTTCTGAATCCATCACGAGGGCTCTGCCGAAAGAGACAGTGGCTGAGCTTCTTCCTGGATAATGGACCAACTCACCCATCAATAGCGTTACTCCTCCCAGCAACTGTCAAATAAGACAGACGGTGAAGATTTGGAAAACGAAAAACGTCCCAAGGAAGAGAGAGGTCTGTATAGTCCCTCGCTCTTGTGATTATCTCATTTTTGTCTTTCATCTTGCAGAGCCTGGTGTTCTGTGCAAATTGTGAATGGCCTTAGCGAGCAAGTTCTTGTGCAAGGTCTGCCCATGAGCTGATTGCTGAGTAAGTGACAGCACAGGACTCCTGTGGCCTTTGGAACGGTGCTGATTGCAGCCTGCCGTTGTGCTCGAGTGCTCAACCTAAAACAGGCACATGATGATTCGAGTCCTACATTCGTGTTTATTTTTATACTCACTGCTTATCCAAACATAGAAAAGGCAGACTCACGCCCCTGCTTGTTTACCAGTGTCAGAAAGTCCCGTCAGGATCTACCAAGAGGCACTAATGCTTAAGGCGGAAGTGCAGAGGGCTCAGATGCCCATCAGTGCTCTGATACGAAACTCAAAAACCTCTTCCTAAAATGTCTGTGGCCCTGGCCACAGTCATTCACAGTAAGGCAAAGCCACGGCCCCCTTTTCAGCTGCTGTTCCCGTTTGGTGAGAGCTAGATGGCCACAAATCTACCTTATGGGTATGCTTACACTGAGTTAGAGAGGTTTGTGTTTCCCTGGGAGCTT
>NW_021867992.1:3475-5000 GCF_006229205.1 Suricata suricatta | reverse complement strand
AAAAAATTTTTTTAGTGTTTTATTTATTTTTGAAACAGAGAGAGGCAGAGCATGAGTGGGGAGGGGCAGAGAGAGAAGGAGACACAGAATCTGAAGCAGGCTCCAGGTTCCGAGCTGTCAGCACAGAGCCTGACGTGGGTCTCGAACACACACGAACATGCAATTATGACCTGAGCCAAAGGTGGACGCTTAACTGACTGAGCCACCCAGGCGCTCCTGTTTTTCCTTTTCTATTTTAAAATCCAGTTACTGTCATTTTGCTGATGTTTGGGAAATAAATGACATGTAATGTGTTATTAGATTTTAAGTCAATAATTTAAATGAAAAAGATATTTTAGTTCAAATATTTCTGAAGGGATCAGAGGCTTCAAGACAAAGAATATCTACTGTCCTTTTATTTTCTAACCTATCCAAGACAATGTCAAGTAATATTCAGCAATTTTGTCATTTCTTTCGATACATTGCCAAAAGTATTAGTATTTATTTTGTCTGAAGTGTCTATGTCTCATGGGTGTGGAAACAGAAGCCTTTGTCCACAGTTCACCACCAAACTCTATGGGTATGACTGGGCAGTTTTCTAAGGGGAAAGTATTTTAACCATTGTATTATGTTCTATAAAAAATATTAATTAGGACTCTTGGTGACATCCAAGTATAACACTCTTGAGCTAATTCAAAACTCAGATAGGCAAGTTTTCTTTTGGCTTTCTCTTATCTAATAGAAATATAGAAACCAACACACTATAATTTCTAACAAAGAGAGACTTAGCTGAACATTTTTCCTTCATTGTTGTAGCATATAATTTACTTTCTGAGAAAGGGTATGTGGATCTTCTGGTAATTTGCCTAATATAAATGGTCACAGTTTATTAACACTATTGTTTTCAAGAAAATAGAAAAAGTCGTTAAATTGTGCTGTCTCCATGTTTGAGATTCTTCTAAGGTTTCTCATGATGGTAAATGTTTGTTTTTTCTTAGAGGGTTAATGAACAGGTGAAGGAATTATTGTTTGGATTCTCAGAAAGTGAGAGTATGTTTCTTATTAGCAAATCATTGAGAATCTAAAGTTGGAGAATTGTTTTATTGTGTTGTTCCCGCCCCCCCCAAAGCCTTTATCTTCTTAATTACGCTTTGTTGAGTCTCTTATTTTTCTTGGTTTTTGTTCCTTATCCCACAGTAATTATTTCCAGGAAATAATCACTTAAAAACCATCAAAGGTTAATGTCAGATGATTCAAAAGGTAGATCATGCACATACAGATAATTGAAAGCTAGCTATCAAGGGACTGTATACATTGACAGTGAGTGGCAAGTTCTTGTGATGATAATTTATGATGATCAGGTGGCAAAGATGAAAAGATATCTTCTTTCCTGGATTTGGACATTGTGTTTTCAGTGAAGCAGAAGTTAATAATCTGCAAAATGCTCACATTATCATCACTGGCTTCTTAACATCAACATGTTTTCCCTGTGTTCATACAGATATCAATATGAATCTACAGTTTCAGTTTCAGGCAATTTGTCCTC
>NW_021867992.1:0-3375 GCF_006229205.1 Suricata suricatta | reverse complement strand
AATGAAATAGACAACCTGATGGATCTTCTGTTGGTCTGAAAATCTGGGTTCCATTTTCCATACACAAGAAATTGTTTGAGGACAAATTGCCTGAAACTGAAACTGTAGATTCATATTGATATCTGTATGAACACAGGGAAAACATGTTGATGTTAAGAAGCCAGTGATGATAATGTGAGCATTTTGCAGATTATTAACTCCTGCTTCACTTAAAACACAATGTCCAAATCCAGAAAAGAAGATATCTTTTCATCTTTGCCACCTGATCATCATAAATTATCATCACAAGAACTTGCCACTCACTGTCAATGTACAGTTCCTTGAAAGCTAGCTTTCAATTATCTGTATGTGCATGATCTACCTTTTGAATCATCTGACATTAACCTTTGATGGTTTTTAAGTGATCATTTCCAGGAAATAATTACTGTGGGGATAAGGAACAAAAAACAAGAAAAATAATAGACTCAACAAAGCGTAATTAAGAAGATAAAGGCTTGGGAGTGGGGGATGGACAACACAAAACAATTCTCCAACTTTGGATTCTCAATGGTTTGCTAATAAAAAATAAACTCCCACTTTATGAGAATCCAAAGCATAATTCCTTCACCTGTTCATTAACCCTCTAATAGAAACCAATCATTTACCATCTTGAGAGGCCTTAGAAGAATCTCAAACATGGAGACAGCACAATTTAATGACTTTTTCTATTTTCATGAAAACAAAATCTGAGTTTTGAATTAGCTCAAGAGTGTTATACTTGGACGTCGCCAAGAGTCCTAATTAATATTTTTTATAGAACATAATACAATGGTTAAAATACTTTCCCCTTAGAAAACTGCCCAGTCATACCCATAGAGTTTGGCAGTGAACTGTGGACAATGGCTTCTGTTTCCACACCCATGAGACATAGACACTACAGACAAAATAAATACTAATACCTTTGGCAAAGTATCGAAAGAAATGACAAAATTGCTGAATACTACTTGACATTGTCTTGGATAGGTTAGAAAATAAAAGGACGGTAGATATTCTTTGTCTTCAAACCTCTGATCCCTTCAGAAATATTTGAGTTAAAATATCTTTTTCATTTAAATTATTTACTTAAACTCTAATAACACATTACATGTCATTCATTCCCCAAACATTAGCAAAATTACAGTAACTGGATTTTAAAATAGAAAAGGAAAAAGCAGGGGCGCCTGGGTGGCTCAGTCGGTTAAGCTTCTGGCTTCGGCTCAGGTCATGATCTCACGTTCGTGGGTTCAAGTCCGGCGTTGGGCTCTGTGCTGACAGCTCAGAGCCTAGAGCCTGCTTCAGATTCTGTGTCTCCCTCTCTCTCTGCCCCTCCCTGCTCATGCTCTGTCTCTCTCTGTCTCAAAAATAAATAAAATATTTAATTTTTTTTTAAAAAGAAAAAGCATAATGCCTTGAGGATAAAGCGAAGGGAAGATTTGGCAAGAAGAGAGAGTTTAATAGGATTTTGAAAATGGAAAAGTAGATAAATGAGTGATTACTGAATTAGAATATATGAGAAACATAAACCTGAGTAATTGCCTGTAGGAGAGCAACTAAACACTTGCCACACATCTGGAATGTTTCAGTTAAGGAACAAGGTACTTCTAAAGGTGAGAGGATGCATGGTCCAAAAAGAGATGGCTTTAAACTATGTATAAGGAACAGTTAAGCCCTTTTAGACATCTTCTGTCATTTCAACTGAATATGGCCTTTGATTCTAGAGTCTGAATAAACACACTGAGGATAGGGTAGACATACTAAAAACTGAGGATTTTAGTAGGTTTAAAAAATCTACATATTGAAAACTGAGATTTCCACTCCAATGTGCTGATAACCAAACTCCCACCTCCCAGAAAACAGATTGGAGAATCCCTGCCTAAGATAACTTATAGTTTATGGGCAGTTATGAGTCATTTACAAATAGCCAGTCCCTGTACAATCACCCTACAAAGAAATCTTCCATTAACTAAGTCTTGCACACATACACTGAAGTTTCAGTTAGCTTGTGTTATTCCGCTCTCTTAAATCTGTATAGATAACCAAGAACCACCAGATATATGGGGAAAGCCTGTGACAGTAAAGATAGAGACATAAACAAATAAAAATTATACACTCCAAGGAGACAGAGACAAAAATGATAGATGAACAAATTTAGATGGAAAAAGATACCACATTCTTGAAAGAAGAACAAAATGTTCCTTCGAAAGATACAGAGAACAAAAGAGTCCTTGGGACTTAACAATGTGATAGCAAATGTTAGAAATTAATTCGGCACTTTAGAAGATAAAGTTAAAAAAAATCTCCCCAAAAGTAACAAGAACACATGAAGATAGAAAATTGGAGAAATATTATGAGAAATATATAACTTAATTCAGGATATACAGAATTCAAGCAGTAGAAGTTCTAGAAAGAGAAAATGGGGAGGGGACATATTATCAAAGAAACAATACCAGTTCTCCAAATGCCCATTTTGAAGACACCTAGCATGATGGAGAAAAAGAATTTATACCAAGACAATTATGAATCCAGACTCTGTAGCTCAAAAGAAAATCCCAATAGCTCCAAGAGAAAAGAAACTGGTCACCGGGATTAGAGTGGCACAAGATTCACAACTGGAAGCTAGAAAACATTGGAACTATATCTTCAAAATCTGTAAGAAAATATTTCCAACCTAGAATTTTTATATCAGCCAGACTATTAATCAGGTATGAGAGTAGAATAGAATATTTCCAGATATTCACGGTCTTACAATTTTTACATCTTTTATACACTTTCTCAGAAACTTATTAGGTTAAGTTTTCCACTAAAAGGAGTGAGTAAAAAAAAAGGAAGCATAAAATATGGTATCCAGGATCTAAGTTAACTGAATGGAGGAAAGAGGCAAAGCAAATTGCCAAGGGTAATGATGAGGGAAAATTTCAAGAGAGGAGCCATTCACCAAGCCTAGGGAGATTCCAGTTCTGCTATAGATAAATAATTGATGGTGACATAGAGATATCTCTAAGGCAATAATGAAACCTTGTGATATCTATAAGTATTTTGAGATGTTACCTTACCAGTGGAGAGTTTGCTGATTATTAGTGAGAGATAAAAAGAAAATGAATCAAATAAAAAAGGAGCCATTATGAATACCAGTAAAAATTTAAAAATGATATAAGAAAGGAATAACAGCATGATTCAGTGGTGAAAGACACTTATATAGTCATACCCATGGAAATAGTGAATATAATTTTATAGTAAGATATAAAGATATATGACATAACATGAAAGTATTAAAAACTAAAAGGTTGAAATTTACTTAGAACTATAGAGGTAAATTGCAGAAGAAAGAACTAAAAGAATTGCAAGTTGCTTCTCTTG
>NW_021867991.1:0-840 GCF_006229205.1 Suricata suricatta | reverse complement strand
GACTGAGGGAGTACCCACCACAAGAAACAGGCTCCTCAAAGGCCAACGCGTGGTAAGTGTCAGCTTGGGGGACTCCATCCATGGCAGCTAAGCTCAGACTCCCAAATAGTTCTGAGGTGCATGGCCAGAGCACAGCAGAGGGAGAATTCACAGGAGCGGCTAAGAGTCCGTGAAAGCCCCTGTGTGATCCCGCGAGATTCTCCCCATGGAATCCAGCCCCGCACAGAGCCCGCCCCCTCGGCTGTCGATCTGGGGGTCAGACACACGTGACCAGAAGAGGCACTTCCAACTTCCTCAAGCTCTAGGAGCTGAAGCCTGGTGGGACCACTGCTACCTCGGGAGAGCACAGGGACTGGGCCCAGAGATCCGTCAGGGGTAAAGGTGAGAAGAACCCTGACTTAACAACTGCGGGGACATTTCCCCTATGCCCTCAGCCCCATCTCCCCTGAAAAGACGGGCCCACACAGAACCCGGCCTTCTCCGCCCCCGCTCTGGGGGCTCGGAGACCCCAACATGGCCATCACTGCCAGTTGCCTCCAGGTACCCGGCCGGGGTGCAGGGATGGCAGGCCTCTGCTCAGCACAGGGAGAAGCCCAGGCCCTGTGGAGTGAAGGAGAGGCCTCTCGTGAAGACCGGGGGACTCCACCCCCCAGAACAGGGGTGATGCGGAGTGGCTACTCCTGACCTTGGCCGGGGAAGGTCTGGGCCCCTCCGGGACCAGAACACAGGGGACCTGAGAGAATCTAGCCTGTCCCCTCCTGTCAACCCTTAAAATCCCAGGAAAGGAAGGTCCTTTTCTGAGACATCCCGCCGTGTCTGTCAAATAGCAGGTCTAAGGGT
>NW_021867990.1:0-840 GCF_006229205.1 Suricata suricatta | reverse complement strand
CTTGCAAAATGACCCAGCCCTGTTGGACAACCCTGATTCCATCTTTAGAAGGTGCTAACCCCAGGGCACCTGGGTGGCTCAGTTGGTTAAGTCTCCAACTTCTGCCCAGGTCATGATCTCACCGTTTGTGAGTTCAAGCCCCATGTCGGGCTCTGTGCTGACAGCTTAGAGCCTGGAGCCTGCTTCGGATTCTGGGTCTCCCTCTGTGTGTGTGTGTGTCTCCCTCTCTCAAAAACGGAATAAAACATTTAATAGGCCATGGAAGATGAACGTACAAAGTAAAACACGAACGTGCAGGGATAGAACTTTCCCTTTTCTTAACTGTGGTCCAAAGTAATTTTGCCAAGAAGAAGCAGGCCTGGATATGAAATACTTTTACCAAAATTTACCCCCAGAAAACACCCTGTAATCCTCCGGGTTTTGTGCAATGGGGTCCCAAAGCGCCCTCTTGTGTAGAACCTGAGAACTACCATCCCACCACAGACCTCACGGGCCCAACACACCCCTTGCCTCTTGCAAAGGAAATTATGTTTTGCAAAGTATGTTTCCTAACACCTGTTCTTTTGCCATGAGCCACACGCGTGTCAAACTCCTTGCAAAATGACTAAAAGACGGGCATGAGCCGTGGACTTTTAGGAGGGCAGGAAGAGCGGGAAAAGATGGCTACAAACTGAGCTACAAGGGCTCAGAATCCCGAGTCCATAGTAGCGAAGCCATTCTGATACCTTCAGTAATTACAGTTTTTCCAATTTCCAGCCTGCACTGCAGGAGTGGAAGAGGAGGAAGAATCGGTTTAGAAGGAAATCGTGGACATCAAGGTTCGGGGCAGGGCTGGAGGTG
>NW_021867989.1:0-840 GCF_006229205.1 Suricata suricatta | reverse complement strand
TCAGCCAGTTCCTAGTGATGAGGAAGACAATGCAGGGACTTTTCCTCCAGGCAGTGATATGCTTACTGAGTGCCCAGCACTGAGTTACACCGTTTGGGAAGTAGTCAGAGGCCCAGACATTTTTTTACGAGAGGGAAGACTCTAGCAGAGATTGTTTTATGTTTCCCTCAGAAACCCTGAGAGAAAGGTCGGACAGGATTAAGATGCCCCTGAGTCCATGGTGAAAATACCATTCATACCCCACTCTTGTTTCCATCAAGCTACAAGAAGGGCATTTTGTGCAGGCAGGAAAATACGGTAGGTGGTTCTTCAGGACCTGGTTTGGAAGGCCATGTGGTGGGTTGCTGGCTGCTGGGTCCTGCCTGCTACCTCTCGGGATTAGTGGATAAGCCAGAGTAATAGAAGTCCAGACGAGCCTCTCAGGTATTTGTGCATCACAGCCTTGTCTACGAGGCAGCTGCTGCCATCTCACCTCCCAGGCCTTGCGGCCCCAACACCCCCAAAGCCTCTGCCCTCTCCCGCATCACCGCTGCTGCGGTTCTCCATCCTCCTCAGGACCTCTCCCTCTGTGATACCTGTCCTCAGGACTTTGGGGAGAGCAAAATTAACTCCTCATCTGTCTGGGAGGGGGAAAGGGTCAGGGCCCAAGAGAGAAAGCGAGAGAAGGGGAAAGAGAGGGAGAGAGAGGGCGGGAGGGAGAGATGGACGGAAGGAGGAAGGGACTACAAAACATCTTCTCATGCTATGAGCACAGGGCAAAGCATTGTGCAATATTTTTTATTTTTTGAGGAGCAATAGAGTTTTGTTTTTATCTTCAAGTGAACATGTCTATTAAAAAAA
>NW_021867988.1:0-840 GCF_006229205.1 Suricata suricatta | reverse complement strand
TATATTATTAAAAAAAAAAAAGCAGCTTCCCCTGGTGGATAGGTGTGGTTTGATGTGGTAGGTCTTGGAGGCTGTTATCAGAGGCTCCACACCTGCCTGAGGGAAAATGAGCAGCAGGAAGTGATGTGTGCACCTTCACAGACTCAATTGCGGAGTCCCCACCCCCAGTCAGGATTGTGATTGCAATGGGGGGAAAGGAAAAAAAAAAAAAAGAAGAAGAAAAGAAAAGAAAAAATCCAAAAAAAAAACCAAACTGAGTGTCTCTTGATTTCTGATAGCTGTTGCTAAAGCGCTGTGCGCTGCTGGAAATGAACTGGGAGCTCCTGTAGTTTAAGCGCGCGCCCAGGCCTCCACCAGCCCCCAACTCCTTGTCGGAGGTCGCGTAGGTGTGGGCCCTATTTTTTCCTGTGGGCACCAGGGATTCGTGCAGTCCGTGCAGGGGGCGAGGTGCACCGTGGAAATGCGGTCCGTGGTCCCGTTCCCAAAACGAAGTTCGAATTGCTCGCCCGCCCTCTGGCCACTCTCCGCCGCTGGGGGGTGGGGGGGGTGGTCAGCTCCCCCGGCGCCGCCCTGCTCCAGCCGCTCTCCGCCACCGGGAGAAAAGCCGGGAAGCCGGGAAGTGTGCTCCCCTGTCTCTTCCATTTGTCTCTCAGGCTCCTGGCACTTCCCCCACGTTGGGCTAGGGATCTTGCCTCCCCTGCCTGTCCCGGGCTGGCCCGTTTTCAAATCTCTTCCGTTCGCCCTCACTCACTCAGGTATCCTTGAGGTTCTATTCTTTCTGGAGTCCATATTTTCTCCTTCCGCTCTCGCAGATGAGAGTAATATCCTTCTCAGTTCGAT
>NW_021867987.1:0-840 GCF_006229205.1 Suricata suricatta | reverse complement strand
ACAGAGCTCTACGTGGGGCTTGAAGCCACGAACCTTGAGATCATGACCTGAGCCGAAGCCAGATGCTTCACTGACTGAGCCCCCCAGGTGCCCCTGTCCTTGCTTCTTCCAGCTTGTCGTGGCCCCGGCGCTCGCTGGTGTGCGTGTTCACATGGCTGTCGTTCCTGCGTGTGTGTCTATCTGTCTGTCTGTGGTCCTCTCCCTGTGTATGCATTTCTGTGCCCAAACCCCCCCTTTTCCAAGGACTCAAGCCCTGTGGGCTTGGGACCCACCCTAATGACTTTATCCTAACTTGATTGACTCTGCAAAGACCCCATGTCCAAAGAAGGTCATATTCACAGGCATTGGAATTAGCTTTTTAGGGGTGGGGTGGGGGCAGTGGGAGGGACAGGATTCAACCCACAGGTCGAAATGAGAATTAGTTGAAATACATAAGCCACTTGGAAAAGTCCCCAGAGCAGAGCAAGCTCACAGTCTACGGCCAGTGGAGCGCGTGCCTCTGCCAGCAGAAGAGAATGGCAGCAGCAGCAAACAGCCTGAGGGACAGGGAGGGGCCTGGAGGCTGCCCAGTCCTGTGCCCACTCAGCCTTGCTGCTGCCTCCCCCCCCTCCAGGCCAGCCCCACTGCCCTGCTCGCCTCTGCCCATGACTCGCTCATCCTCAGGGGTGACACAGCTGGAGACGGGGTGAGAAAAGGGGAAAGACCTTCAACAGACAGCCGTGTGAAGACATGGTGACCGTCTGCTCTAAATGCTCTGGAGAAAAAAGTACAACCTAGACTGTTCTTCCTCCACCTCTGCTGTGGGTCTAATCCTCCCCCATTGTGACTGTCCTTGCTCCA
>NW_021867986.1:0-840 GCF_006229205.1 Suricata suricatta | reverse complement strand
TTGGACATGACTTTACAATGTCATGTGGCAGAGTCGAATTGGGAAATGAAGGATTCTCCTGGATGCTATAATAGGCAGGGTCAGCAAGGCATGTGCTGTAGTTCCACAAAGTGCTGGTATACCAGGTGTCTAAGCCCAATGCAAGGTGGGTCCACTGTACATGGATGATCTTCCAGGGATGCTGACTCATAGCTAGCAGGTACTTTCTTCATTATCACTTAGCCTGTGATTAGGGTAGTCATGAGCTCTAGGCCCTCTGTTACCTGCCCCCTGCCCCCCACGGAGTGGGGACACATGTCAGCAGGCAGGTGCAGTGAGCACTTCTGCTTTAAACAGTCCACCCAATTTTTAGGTCAAAAATTCCAATGGTCTTTCATAGTTCTTACTGTACCCATTTTTTTGGTGTGTGTGTGTGTGTGTGTATGTGTGTGTGTGTGTGTGTGTGTGTGTGTGTAAATAGGAATTTTATCTGCTGTGAAAACCTGTCCCATCAAGTTGGGTAGCAAGTTACTCATATTTAACATGAACACAATGAAAATATAATAATATTTTATTTTGCAGCTCTTATTTATGTTCAGCTTTCCAAAGTAGAGTAATATTTCTAGAAAATAAAGTACATATTTTCTATTATGTACACCGGGAATAAGAAGAAAGCCCATGTCTGATAAAATGCTTGAGGCATCATGGGAGGTGGCCTCTTTTTCCTCATTTTTGCTGTGGCATTATCCATATGCAGGTATTGTGCTTATCCTTTTTCTCTCAACCCCAATATGGTGATTCTGCCACAGGGCAACAAACTTTGTTTCATAAACTTTTTTTTAATGTTTGTTTTTGAGAGAG
>NW_021867985.1:0-840 GCF_006229205.1 Suricata suricatta | reverse complement strand
GATTCAAAAAATAGGAACAGTTTGAATTCCTGTGCGGGTCATACAGGGAAAGTGCCATTTACTGCACTCCATGAAACAAAACTGTGTGGAAACCACTTTCAACTCACATCTTGTTTCACTGTGTTAGTAGTGTTTGAAAACAAATGCGGAGACCCAAGAGGTAACTGAGTACACTCAGCTCTGGAAAACAGCACTGTGCGAAATGCAGCATCCAGTTACCATCTTGTTTCACTAAGTAATGGTTCAAAACACATGCATGGAAGTATAAGATAAGTGTTATACACTCCAGTCTGAGAGAGAACACTGTGGGGAACCCATCATTCAACTAACAGCTTGTCTCACTGTGTGAGGAGTGTTTGAAAACAGATGCCCCGACCATTGAGGAAACTTGTGTCCCAGTGTCCTCAAGCCTGGGAAACAACAGTGTGCGGAACGCAGCATCCAGTTACCGCCCTGTTTCACTCTGGTAACAAGGTTTGAAAACACATGCACGGAAGGATAAGGTAAGTGTTATATACTCAACTCTGTGAAAGAACGCTGTGGGGAACCCAAAATTCAACTCACATCTTGCCTGCCTACGTTAGTGGTGTTTGGAAACAGATGTGGAGACCAGGGAGGGAAGGGAAGTGCACTCACCTCTGTGAAACAACCTGTGCGGAAGGCGACGTTCAGTTACCATCTTGTTTCACTAAGTTAGCAATGTTTACAATCACCTGCACGGAAGGATAAGGTAAGTGTTATATACTCAGTTCGGTAAGATAGTGTCGTAACCTGAACTCAGGGTCGCGTTACTTTACTGAGCCCCGCGTTGAGGCACCAATTGTCATAACCCGACGGGCT
>NW_021867984.1:0-840 GCF_006229205.1 Suricata suricatta | reverse complement strand
TGTCTACCACCCAGGGCTCCTCGGTCTCTCTCTCTACCTGGAATCTCACTCTGGAAGCCTTTTCCATGGAGCTGGGCTCCTCACAGCTTGGCCATCACAGGGTAGTGGCACTTCTTACATGGGTGGCTGGCTTCCAAGAACAAGCACTCCAAGAGACAGAAAGTGGATGCTGCCAGGCTGTTCATGTTTGGGCCTGAAACTGGCAGAGGGTAATTTCTCCCTTATTCTAATTGGCCCAAGGGGTCACAGAGCCCATCCAGACTCAAAGGGGACATAGACAGCACCTCTCAATGGAAAGAATGTCAAAGAATTTATGGCCATCTTTAATCCACCACATAGCCCAACAGCCAATTTTTCAGACAATCTGGAAATAAGCCCCCCCCCCACCATAAGCAACATGGTAACCTCTGCAATCTAATGCTCCACCCTTGCACCTGGGGTGAGCATAAATGTCAGAGGGCTGTCACTGTGGTCCCAGGGGTCAAGAGCACCTATGTGAAAAGACAGCTTCATTAAGGCACCCATATCAGTCTTTTGGAATCTACCCCCTCTCCAGAACTCTCCGGCATTCATTCTAGGCTTTGTCACCTGCTGTGTTCCCAAAAGTTCCATCCATCACTGGGGTAGACGTCCAGCTCCCTCAGGGCCTGGAAAAATGGAGCCTACAGCTTTTGAGACTTGGTATGTGCAGTTGCACACGCTCTGACTTATTCATACCACTGAAATTGAAGGACTCAATTTCTCAGAGCCAGATGCCTAAGAAATAAGCTAATTCTTTGAGGTGGATCAGAGATGATGAATGTCGACTGCCTACAACAGTGTCTCCTAGAGCCAATGGCA
>NW_021867983.1:0-840 GCF_006229205.1 Suricata suricatta | reverse complement strand
GTTGGTAAAACACGAAGTCGCGGGGACACAAATGGAGGACTGTGGAGATCATCACCGATGGCTCATGTTAGAAACGGTTAATGCGCATCAGCTCAGGGACGAAGACTGGAAAATGCTGGGTGGGTGCAAAGGACCAGGGCTTCTGGTTACTGGCTCTGCTGCACGTTTTAGCCCGTGGAGCAGGTATTGGTTTCCGGGTGCTGCTGGGTCAGCTTGGTTGGTGGTTATAAACACAGACTCAGCCCCCTGCCGGACGTGACCCAAGTCGTGGTTCAGATTCCACTCTGGGTGTCCACTCAAAAGAACGGACAGGCATTCTCAACTGACACATACAGAGTCAACTGATCTTTGACAAGAGCATTAGGCAAAAAATGGAGGAAAGGATGGTCTCTTCACTAAATGAAGGGGGAGCCAGATCTTCACAAGCAGAAGACCTGAAGAGACATTTCTCCAAAGAAGACAAGCGCATGGCCACCAGGTACATGAAAAGGTGTTCAACATCACCAGACATCAGGGAAAGGCAATTAAAAAAAATGAGCTATCATCTCACACCTGCTATGAGGACTATCATTGAAAAGACCATCAATAACAGAAGCTGACAAGGACATGGGAAAGGGGGCCTTGTGCATGGCTGGCGGGAATGCAAACTGGTGCAGCTGCTCTGGAAAACAGTGTGGGGCTTTCTCTAAAAGTAGAAAACAGAACTACCGTAGGATCCAGTGATTCCACTTCTGGATATTTAATCAAAGAAAAGGAGATCCTGTGAGGAGCCATCTGCACCCCCATGTTCACTGCAGCCTTATTCACAAGAGGCAAGCCCAGAAAATAATCACAACGTCC
>NW_021867982.1:0-840 GCF_006229205.1 Suricata suricatta | reverse complement strand
GAGAGGAAAGAGAAGAAAAGAAGAGAAGAAAAAAATAAAGGGGGGCAGAGATAACAAAGTACAATGGACAGTGTAAAAGTGTATGACCAGCTGAGGGGAAAGACAAGGATGAGATATGGGAGAATATATCTGGTTTGCAAGAAATAAAAAAAAAAAGAAAAAGAAAGAAAAAAAGAGGGAGAAAGGAGAAAGGAAAATGAGCAAAAAAAAAATCTTTAAGTAAAAAAGGTAATAATAACAAAAAATAAGCACCAAAAAAAAAAAAAAAAAAAAAAGAAAAGAAAGAAAGAAAAAGAAGAAAAAGCAGCAGCAACTCCGCCTCGTAGATAGGCATGGTTTTGTGTAGTAGGTCTTGGGGGCTGCTCTCAGAGGCCCCATGTTGGTTGCTGCAGAGAGTAGAATGGTGGCACACCAAGCTCTGGTGGAACTAAGCACTGTAGGCCACTGTAATGAGTCCCATCTCCTTGTACTGCAGCTGAGCCTCATTGTATTTTCCAGGTCCACCTTGGTTCAAAATCCTAGTTCATGCACTTTTATGCTACCACAGATGAGATGTACTTGCAATGGTGGCTGGCTTCTTAGCCAGGATCTCATACGGGAAGGGATCAGTTTCTCTTAGTGCTGGCTGGGATTTGGGCTGCCGCTACCTGAGGTGAGGTGTGTTGCCTGAGGCAAGGTGTGCAGTAGGAGGTGAAGTGCACACCCTTATAGGTGCTATCGCTAACTCCCAGCCCCCAGCCGGAATTGCAATCCCGTTGGTGGAGGGATCAGTTTCTCTTGGCCTGCTGAGATTCGTGCTGCTGATGCCTGAGGCGCAGGGCCTGCCAGAAATGAGCTGCG
>NW_021867981.1:0-1695 GCF_006229205.1 Suricata suricatta | reverse complement strand
CTCCACACTGTCAGCCCGATGCAGGGCTCAAACCCACAAACCATGAGGTCATGACCTGAGCCAAAGTCAGACACTTAACCCACTGAACCTCCCAGGGGCCTTTTGTTTTATCTTGTAACACTGCAAAACTCCTATCTGAGAATGTCAGACTAGGTTTTAGTAGGAAATCTGGGCATCACTGACCCTATTTCAAACACTGTCAAAGATGGACATTCACAAAGAATAACGCAGGAAAATGCCTTAAGGGAGAGGAAAAAGTCCCACCATGGAGGAGAAACAGGGAAGAAAGAGCATGTTAGAAATTTCAAACTAGGTCCCATACACAATAATTACATTAATCACTGTGAATAGCAGCCGCTATCATTCACTAAAGGGCTGTGGCCCATTCCATACTAAGCATTTTCCATACACCGGATAATTACCTAAATACCTACTAGATATTTTTCCCTCACAAAAATCCTATGAGTTCAAAAGTTATTTTCCCATTCAACAGAGCAAACTGCTTAATTTCTGAGTTGACGTTTTTTTCAAGTAATTTGCTCAAGATTACATAGTGAGTAAAAGTGAAAGAGTTGGTAACAGTGAGTAAGAAGTAAAAGAGTGAAAGTCCTGTTCAATATATTCGCATCTGAACTCACTTTCAGATGCTGAGAACACTATGGTGAGCTGTCCTGGCAGGTAAGGCTGACATGAATCAAATAATCTCATAAAGCAGTGTTAAATTTTAACTGTGACAAGGGCAATAGATCTGACCTTGGCTGGGAGGGGAGAGGTGAGGGCCAGTTCTCTCCTGAGAAGGTCTAATGCAATCTGAGATCTAAAGGAAGAACGAGAGTTGCCTGGGGGAAAAGGGAAGGGAAAAGCATTCCAGGCAGAAGGCACAGAATGTGCAAAGATGACACAGGTGGGAGAGGGTGATGAGGACAGAAAGAACAAAGGGAGACGGAAAAGGGGTGTGATACGAATCTAGCAAATCCAGATTCATTAGGTAAACTTGGACTTTGCACAGCCACCCCATGCAGTGCTTTATAGACCATGGAAAAAAAGGTTTTGTCACCTGACTCAATCTAATAAACATTTCTTGAGTTAAAAAAAAAAAACCAGATTTGTCTATTCTAAGTACACTGGAAATTTATTTTATAGCTGATCATAGCTGTTTTCCTTGGGGACTAGGAGGGGTAAACTAGGGATAGCAGTGCCACACAGACTTAGAAAACACTTTCAGGGAAGGGGATAAAAATAGATATTACAGGGCGTGAACCTCTATGTTCTAGAATAGACTTCTATCATATATATAAACATCCCCAAACTGGAGATTAAAGCTCAAATGGAAGACAGACAGTCTCCGGAGATAAACGGAGGCATAGCTAAGGTGACCCTGGGGGGCCTGGTGCATGGACAGAAGTGCACAGTGAGAGCCCCACCATGAAAATGGCGGAATCCATGTCTAGCTGAGAGGCACAGCAGGTGGCCATTTTCCCAGGCCGGCCCCCACCGTGAGCTGTGTGGCTTCGGTAAAACTTGCCCGTTTTTAACAGTATGTACCTTACAGGATTATTTTGAGAATAAAATGAGTTATCATACATGTAAAGTATTTAGAGCAGTACTTGCACATGGTCAGTGCTCAATAAATACAAGCCATGATTATATTATTAAGACTATTTGCAGTAAAGATCACAATTTGCAATGAGCAGT
>NW_021867980.1:0-840 GCF_006229205.1 Suricata suricatta | reverse complement strand
TTCTCTGCCCCCCTTGCTCTCCCTTCCCCCATTCTTCTGTACCACCTGGGTGGGGAAGGGCTGGCCTGCATAACTGACTCAGGCCATTAAAGGGTAGCCCCACCTTCCTGAGCTCCCTGAATACTCTAGAGGAGATTTAGCCCACATCCACTGGGTGGGGAAAGGCCAATTTGCATAAGTTGCCTGAGGCAACAGGTTCTTCCTCTGCCTTAGGTGAGAAGAAACAAAAACCGTGGAAGGCAGGTTTTTGCATCAAATTTCCAGATCAAAATTAACTAGGGAAAGGTTTTGCTTTGATAAATTAAGATTAAATTCATTGGCTGTCTAATAAGATCAAAACTAAAAGCCACAACTAGTGATTAGTAGGTCTGTAGATGTTTGTGCTTTTTAACTTGTGGCAAAACAACTGGGGATATTTGAAACTGTTAGAAAGCTACTTTGTACTTTTGGTTCATAAAAATTACCATCTAAGAAAAGTTCTGGTTACTAAGTCCTCAGCTGGAGACTAAAGGTTCAGACTGATGGGAAAACATTTTTGTTGAGGGTAAAAAAAGTAATTTTGTCTTAGATGAGACTGGTTGTTTGGAGAGAAATGACTTTGGGGGAAAAGTTTAAAGGCAAAGGAAAGTTGCCAAAGGTTGCTATAGGGAAATCATTGAAAAGAAATTTTATGTGTAAGGTTAAGATAAATAGAATATTAAAGGTATATTGGTATAAATCTGCTTTTCTCTTTCAAAAGACAAGTTTTTCTGGACCCTTGGTTGCTCATGTTAAGACTATGTAAATGAAGGGTTTCTCTTTTGTTAAGAAGACAAAAGGTTTAGGTCTTATCTTTAACAG
>NW_021867979.1:0-840 GCF_006229205.1 Suricata suricatta | reverse complement strand
AACCCCAGGCTCATGATTTGGTGTTTTTAAATGGAAGTTTTATTATTATCCAGATATGGCGAGGCCAATAGGTCAAGAAACAACTGCCGTTGAAAAGAAAGCACATTATCCACACACGCGCCCAGGGGAGACGGCGCATTATGCCACAGGAGCCCCACACAGGGGAGCACTAGGGTCGGTCGTGAGTCAGAAGGAACACGAGAAGGTGTGGGCAAGAGCCTTTCTATAGTTTCTTTGGACAGAAACAGCCAAGGCAGGATAAACAGGATGAGGTGATTTGAAAAATTTATTGGAGTCTGGGCATTGTGCTGTCTCTAAAATAATTTTTTATGTTTATCTTATGTTAGAGAGAGAGAGAGAGAGACAGTATGAGCAGGGGAGGGGCAGAGAGCGAGGGAGACACAGAATCCAAAGCAGGCTCCAGCCTCTGAGCTGTAAACACAGAGTCTGAAATGGGGCTCGAACCCACGAACCACAAGGGTGCATTCAGGCGCTTAAGTGACTGAGCCGCCCAGAGGCCCGGTGCTGTCTCTAAATATCTGATACCTGGCCCTTGGGGGATTGGGCAGATGGACGGCAGCCCAGAGTTTGAGAAGCAGATAAAGAAGGAGGTTGGGGTAGGGACTCCGGATTGGTTGGCTTACTGTGAAAGGCATAAATCTCAGGAATCGGCTAACTCTCTTTGAATCAGCCTTAAGAAGCAGACTTAAAGTGACTCTAGGAGCATGGGGTGGCTCAGCTGGTGATGCGTCCGACGCTTGATTTCCAATCAAGTCATGATCTCAGGGTTCGTGAGTTCGAGCCTGCATTCATTTGGCTATGTGCTCGTAGCACAGAGCC
>NW_021867978.1:0-840 GCF_006229205.1 Suricata suricatta | reverse complement strand
GGCGGGGGGCGCCTTGCGGCGCTGCGAGGCCAGGATGGCGTTGGAGGCGGCGCGCGTGCTGTTGACCAGCAGGCACTGCTGGCACGAGCAGGGCTGGCCCGAGCTGGCGCCCACGGGCCACGACTGCGACTTGGGGATGGAGCCCACGGTGAGCGGGTAGGCCAAGTCCAGGCGGCGGCGCAGGCGGCGGCGCCGGCGCGTCTGGCGGTTCATCTGCGACATGCTGTTGAAGTAGATGAGGTAGCAGAAGCCGAGCGACGAGAGGTCGAGCCACGGGTGCTGCTTCTCGTAGGCGTTCTGAATGGTGATGCAGATGTCCATGTCGTAGGCCGTCCACGCGCCGCCGTCGTCCTCCCACTCCCACACGATGCCCTTGCCCGGCGCCGACGACGGGTCGTAGAAGTTGCGCCGCACGGGCCGCATGGTGCCTGCGCTCACAAGGGGGAGGGGCGGTCAGAGCGAGCCCCCCCCCCCCGGCCTCCCCCCAATCAGGGCAGCACGGCGGGGGGCCGGGCCCGGCGGGCGGGACGCGAGGGCACCCTCCTCCCCCCCTCCCCCCTACACCTCTCCAGGGCCAACACAGACACCCAAGTGGTGGGCACGGGCCTGGGGGGCTGGGAAGGGCGAGCGGGGATGGGGATGGTCGGGGGCAAGCGTGGGGAGCAGAGGCAGCCAGGACCATGCAGGCAGGGGGCGGGGTCACGCCGGCCTCCTTGCCTCCCTTAGCTCGCTCATTCCTAGCTTCCTTCATCCATCCCCTCATCAGTGCTTTAATGCGAGCACGAATTCCTCTATTCACT
Source organism: Suricata suricatta (assembly GCF_006229205.1). Taxonomy (NCBI): domain Eukaryota; kingdom Metazoa; phylum Chordata; class Mammalia; order Carnivora; family Herpestidae; genus Suricata; species Suricata suricatta. Next base: position 40 of record NW_021867978.1, on the reverse strand, counting down.
GGATCATTCTTCCATCGGCGCATTCATTCATTCATTCATT
>NW_021867977.1:0-841 GCF_006229205.1 Suricata suricatta | reverse complement strand
TGAGTGTCAGGTTTCTCATTGTGGTTTTAATTTTAAGCTCTTAAGTTGAACATCTCTTCATGATCTTATTAGACACATTTATGTCTTATTTTCTGAGGTATCTTTTTGAAATGTTTGCCCATTCAGTAGTGATTTGTGTAAGTCCATATATGTCCTAGATGGAAGCCTTTTGTCAGATATATGTTTGAAACATACTTCTTCTCCAGTGGGAGCCCTTTTTCAAAGCTGAAACTGCTACTTGTTATGAAGTCCAATTTATCAATTAATCCATTTGTGGCTAATGCTTTTTGTGTCCTCTCCAAGAAATGTTTGCCTACTTTAAGATTGTGAAGATTTTGTTCAATATTTTATAGAAGATTTCTAGTATTAACTTTTATGTATATGAATAATATTAATTTTGAATTTTTAGAAATAATAATTTAGAGAGGTTTATGGTGACAATTGCATACATCCTTCCAGTTGTTCCAGGAGAATTAATTGAAAAGACTATCTTTTCTCCACTGAATGATCTTGGCACCTTGGATGGAAATTAGTTAACCATATCTGTATGAGTCTATTTCTAGACTCTACTGTTTGTTTCACTTATGTATCTATCCTTAGGACGTACTGCACTCTCTGCTTCACTGTCACTCTAGAGTAGGTCTTGAAAGATGTTAGTGTAATCATCCCATTTATTTTTCTTTATCACTACTGTTTTGAATTTCTACGTTCTTGATTTTTCGTATAAGTTTTGATCAGCTTATCAGTGTCTACCAAAAAAAGCTTGCTTGTGATTTTAATTGGGAGTGTATTGAATCTACAGATCAATGTGGGGAAACTAAATGCTTTAACATTAATTTTT
>NW_021867976.1:0-841 GCF_006229205.1 Suricata suricatta | reverse complement strand
TCCATCCAAAGGAGCTTTTCTTTCTTATTTTTGTTTTGCAAGAAAGCAAAATTCCCCCAGTAAAACATGCGAAGTATTCTGCTTCTCATAATGCCTAAATATCTTGACTCTGAACCTTAAGTAGTTAAGTTAAATTAAGACTTCAGAGGAGATTTTTCTCTTCAAAACTTCCATTTGCTCAATTTTTCTCCCATGGCACACACAAGCTGTTGTGGAAAATAGGATGTTTCCTGGAAGAAAAATATATTTAAATGGCATTTTGTACTAGAATTAAAGTTAATTTTTTTAAATGGCATTTTCTAAGAACATTCCTTTTATTTTATAACAGTGGATTTTGGTAGAATTCTGAAGCACAACTCACTAAAGAAATGCTGTTTTTCCTGAAGAATCAAGTCATCAGTAAAACCTTTTGTCCCCTATAATGCAGCACCTAGATGGGGTGATCAAACAAAACATGTCTGCTCATTGTAGGTTGGGTAAATCTTGGCACCAAAATGACCCCTCACAAGTCCTGAGGCTCAAGGAGTGTGCTCTGCTTGTAATCAGCGAACTGACCTGTTCTTCCTAAGTAGAAAAGAAAGTTAAAGCATCTCTTTGGGGAAATAACACATTGCTCATACGATATAACGTTACAAATTTATTACTTCGATATATCATCAAATAATTACTTATTAACATACTTAAAATATTAGCTTGCCAGGTGGCTTTAAGAAAAATTGTATAAAAGTTGATTCAAGATAATTTTGTCCTCTGGGGAAGATGGGGAGTCAGACACTGAATAGGAATGTGAACAGCCCAAAGTCATGCTGAGAACACACAAGGGCAGAGGCCACTGGGAACT
>NW_021867975.1:0-841 GCF_006229205.1 Suricata suricatta | reverse complement strand
GGACCCCGGTGCGGGATGCGTGTGTGTGGTCAGGACCGCAGGGACCCCGGTGTGGGACGCGTGGTCAGGACTGCGGGGACCCTGGCTGCGGGATGCGTCGTCAGGACAGTGGGGACCCTGGCTGTGGGACGCGTGGTTAGGACCGCGGGGACCCCGGTGCGGGATGCGTGTGTGTGGTCAGGACCGTGGGGACCCTGGCTGCAGGACGTGTGGTCAGGACCCCGGGACCCTGGCTGCGGGACGTGTGACCAGGACAGCGGGGACCCTGGCTGTGGGACGCGTGGTCAGGACCTCGGGGACCCCGGCGCGGGATGTGTGTGTGTGGTCAGGACCGCGGGGACCCTGGCCCTGGGACAGGGCACTCGGAGCCGCGCCTGGGGAGGGACGAAGGCACAGCAGCAGTGACGAGGGGGTGGGGCTTCAGACAGCCTGTGCCTGGTCAGGCACATCGCATCGCACTGTCATAAAGCCACCTGTGCCAGCGTTCTGTATCTAGGGCCCCTCGGCCCCCGGGGAGAGCAGTGACCAGGGAGAGTTCCTGGGCTGCCCCTGGTGCGGGGGGTGACCCGAGGCGGCCAGACGTCCCTGCTCTGTGTCAGCGTAGCCCCAATCCTGTTCCAGAGGCCACCATGTCGGAGCCCGCAGCACGTACTCCGGGGGCGGCCCTGTCACTCTCTGGAGGGAGCCGTTTGCAGAGCTGGAGCCGAACCCCAAAATATACCGCGGGTCACAGACTGGTTCCCGGCGATCCTCCATCGGCGGAACCGTCTGCCGGAGAGCTGTGCTCCGTGGACGGGACCGGGAGACCGGAAGGGGACGGCTTCCCGGCCTGAGTCGGGGT
>NW_021867974.1:0-841 GCF_006229205.1 Suricata suricatta | reverse complement strand
GGTCACAGGGGAGTTCTATGGATAGTTTTTTGAGGAACCTCCACACTGTTTTCCAGAGCGGCCGCACCAGTTTACATTGCCACCAACAGTGTAGGAGGGTGCCCGTCTCTCCACACCCTCGCCAGCATCTATAGTCAAGGTGCCTTTTAAACTGCTTAATGTAGATCTTGATTTCACAGTGATTGACAAAATATTATCAGTGTCGCCATAGGAACCAGAAGTGTTTTACATAGTCCTCAAAGGACCTGACACAGTTTTCAAAAGACAGACCCCACAGATACCACCTGCTGTTAAGAGGTTTCAGTTTTTTGGTGTCTCTTATCTCTAACAGTTCTTGATCTTCCTATTTTAAGATTTGTTTCACTGGTGAGAAAAAGAAAGGCCTTTTTTTTTTATTATTATTATTCAGTAGTTTCATTGTTTATCTCACCCTTACCAATGACAGTTGAGGTAACTGCCAATTCCATTTGGTTTCTAGTATGGCTGTAGTTTGTGACCCTTGGAATACTAACAGGCCAGCCAGAGTGCTGCCAGGGAGCCCAGGACGCTTCGTGTAGATCAGGCACTGTAGGGCAAAGGAGCATTGAAAGCCAGAGTCCTATTGTACACACAGATACTCCCTTTATGCTGAACAGTGGGGACCTGCACAACATTTGAAACCTTCTCCTTCAACCTTAAGAGCAGAATTTTGAGGATAGAAAGCAAAAGGTCTATGTTTCCTGGAGGCCGTTACTTAGGATTCCAAAATGTCTATTTGTTTTCCTCTAATATTCCCCACAATGAATTTTGCAGGATCAGCCATGCCCTCCTCTGAATCTTGTTACAAAAGGCAAATATTTTT
>NW_021867973.1:0-841 GCF_006229205.1 Suricata suricatta | reverse complement strand
AAAAAAAAAAAAAAGAAACTCTGTAACTTTTCCCTGTGATATAATTTTAAATCTATATAAAGGAGGTACGCATAGTGCAAAAACAAAACAAAACCTCCTGGGAACCTGTGGTAGACAGAAATTCAGCGCCCAGGACCTTCAACTCCTAGTATCACAGCCACAGGGACATTACATTATTAACATGACAAAAGAGACATTGCAGATATAACTTAAATCACTAACTGGTTAGAGACACCAGGGTGGTGAGTCAGTAAAGTGTTCAACTCTTGATCTTGGCTCAGGTCATAATCTTGTGGTTGGGAAGTTCAAGCCCCCAATCAGGCTCTGCACTGGGACTCTACCTTTCCGTCTCTGTTCCTCCCCTACTTGCACATGCATGCTCTCTCCTCTCCCCCCCCTCTCAAAAATAAACATTAAAAAAAAGATATGCATTTATATTTTATAATGAAGTCTGGATCTTGCATCAATGATAAATATGGTTATAAATCTACCTGATAAGAATTCTATAATTTTCTTTTGAGTCTAGTAATTACATAAAAGGATTTTCCTTGTATCTGACATTTTAATACTCAACAAGAGACTTGTCCAAATTCTACTGTCTACCAACATTTGCTTTATCGGTTAAATCTGTTTTTTATTCTTCCAATAAATGTTCAAGAGGCTATCTAAAAGAATTTTTCTTTTAATCACTGACTGGTTGATCTTAAGAGAAGGAAATTTTCCTGGAATGTTCAGATAGAACGAATGTGATCACATGAACCTTTGAAGGCAGACAGATGAAGCAGAAGGGGAAAGCCAATTGAAAACAGAAACACTCACAGCACCACTGCTGGCTTAAAGA
>NW_021867972.1:0-841 GCF_006229205.1 Suricata suricatta | reverse complement strand
TTTTTTTAATATTTTATTTATTTTTAATACAGAGAGAGACAGAGCATGAGAGGGGGAGGGGCAGAAAGAGAAGGAGACACAGAACTGGAAGCAGGCTCCAGGCTCTGAGCTAGCTGTTAGCACAGAGCCTGACGCGGGGCTCGAACCCACGAACGTGAGATCTGACCTGAGCCGAAGCCAGAGGCTTAACCGACTGAGCCACCCAGGCGCCCCATAGGAAATATTATAGTAAACCAAGCTCAATTAGAAAATCAGACCTGACCAAAAGGTCTTTAGACAATTTTTTATATAATGGTATCATTTCTTTTAAAATTATTTTCCTCTATACATTAATTCTCTCAAACTTGCATTTGTATTACTTCTCAGTTGGCTGGAAATAGACTTCCATTTCCATCTGAGGAAGAATTATACTAATTATACTAAGTTTCTATATGTTTACTTGATATGACATTTTTAGATCTTGCTCCATTTTTTTTCTGTTTGTATAGTGTAGATGCTGATCTCTAGGAGTTGCTTTTGTTTGTTTTCTTCCTAAATGTCTATAGAATTTTTTTCTTTATTTTTTAGGGTAAAACTTTCACTTAGAATCCCAGTGTTCTCTTTGGTATTTTTTCATGTTTTTTATATTTTATTTTCAAAAGTTTTAATTTACAGTAAGTTTCTAGAATATTACAATAAACAACCTTATATCTTTCATCTAAATTTATCAGTTGACATATTGCCACATTTGTAGGCACATTCTCTATTGTTTATATTTTGCTGAACCATGTTAAAGTTAGACATCATAACTTTTCACTCCTAAATATGTCAATATGTGTCTTCTAATAATAAGAAATTCTTA
>NW_021867971.1:0-841 GCF_006229205.1 Suricata suricatta | reverse complement strand
TGAGACCCTGGGCTCCTTGGTGGCAAGGACAAAATCTTCTTCACTCTGGAAGCCCCACCCCTCCCAGCATAGGAGTTCTTAGAATCAGGCAGTCTTAGAGAATAGGCCTTAGTCAAAACTTTCCATTTTCCAAGGGAGTAAAATGCCTTGGAGGGTCAGCCAGTCAGTGCTTATTTGGCACAGTCAGGATTTGCCCAGTGGGTCACAAGCATCAGTTTGTCATTTAAACTGAAGATAATATCTATTTTGTAGAGTGAGAGGGTTAGCACTATGTACATCAAGAACATACACATGTCTGGCGCATCATGGAAGCTCAAATATCACCTGCTATTATTATTGTCTTTTAAACGTTTGTTCATTTTGAGAGAGAGATAAAGAGCGAGTGGGGAAGGGACAGAGAGAGAGGTAGACAGAGAATCCAAAGCAAGCTCTGCAGCTATCTGCGCAGAGCCAGACTCGGGGCTCAAACTCACAACCATGAGTTGGATGTTTAAGTGACTGAGCCGCCCAGGCGCCCCAGCACCTGCTGTTCTTATTATCATCATTAGCAGTGACAAGAGGAAAGAAACACTGGCCACCGCAGGTGTGCTTCTGTCACTACCTTTTTGGAGAAATTTGGCTGCCAGTGTCTTCATCCTAGGTAAAAATGGAAATAATCATAGACACTTAAGGAAATGACTGTAGAAATAAAAACAGAGGAGGGGCGCTTGGGTAGCTTAGTCAGTTAAGCGTCTCACTTTGGCTCAGGTCGTGATCTCAAGGTTTGTGGGTTTAGGCCCTTCCTCAGGCTCTAGGCTGACAACTCAGAGCCTGGAGCCTCCTTCAGATTCTTTGTCTCCTT
>NW_021867970.1:0-1695 GCF_006229205.1 Suricata suricatta | reverse complement strand
CACAAAAATTCCAACTCAAAGAAAACTGTGGGCTAGCCACGACAGGATCTGTAATCTAACAGTGACAGGCATGAGAGGGACAGACGCACAGTCTTGTCCCCTGCCCTGGTTGCTGGCTCCAAAGAGAAAACCAGCCTCCCGTGCCTCCCCCCACGCGCCCCCCAAATCCTCACAGGTCTTTGTAGCGCTTCTGGAGCTGAGCCTGAGCTTTCAGATCTTCCTCCTGAAGCTGCTTAGCCACCTGGAGATCATGCTGGACCAAACGGTTCCGCTGAATATTCGATGCCAAATGATGCTCAACTGGGCAGAGAGATTGAAGAGAGGAATAGTAATGTTTCGGCTTGTTTATAATGCGCCTCAGGATAACTTACGAAGAGTTTTTCCATTAAAAAGGGCTTCATCTCCATGACTTCATTTTATGCTCTCAGTAATGCTATATAACAGGCAGCAAAGAGATTCTTCTTCTTCTCTTTCCATTAAGTAAAATGAGAATCAGAAAGGTTAAGTAACCTGCCCTTGGTCACATGGCAAAACAGAGACAGTGACAGGATTTCCACATCAACATTCAAAAAGCCAAGGCCAGGGCTCCTTCTGCCCCACAATCTGTCACTCTGTTTACAAACATTTCCAATTCTTCATTTTTATATTGACACATGAATTAATGATTCACAAATTACATATTCGTAAATACGTACTCCTGTGTAACACATATAACTTAGGTTGATAAACCCACACTCTAGATACCTCAAACGCCTCGAAAGGTGTTCAGGCCCCTCTTCTAGGGGAGGGAATAGACGCCAGACAGTATCTCCCTCCTATAGTACCAAGGCCGCTTTTCCTCCCATAGACCCAAAGTCTCCTAATCCCTGGCAGCAGTCATACCTCAAAACACCCAGAACTTCACTCTCCACGCTGGTGGCATTTGCCTAGATAAATCCCTCAGGACTGATGGAAGGTGAGGCCTGATGACTCCCTTCTCTCCCTGCCTCACCCTAAGAAACCTGCCTCAAGCTACCACTAAGAAAGACAACAGAAGGAACATAATGAGGCCATTACTCACTCTCTTGTTCTTGCAGGCTGTGGGCCAGGGTGTGGTCCTCCAAGACAGCAAAATCTCGGCACACTGCAGAGGATGAGGGAGGAAAAGCAGACAAGAAGGCTCAAAGGTAGTATTTTAATAGGTTAAAAAAAAGAATTTTGTTTGCTTCAAAAATCAATTCGACTATTTTAGGACAGTCACTTTATAACATGCAATGTAAAATAGTGACCTGTTAGTATAAAGTCTTCATTCACAAAAATCCATAGCACCTGCTCAGTGCCAAGCACGTGGTATCACAAAGTAATGGTTAGCTCTGGTCTCTGACCTAAGGATATTAACCACAGAATCAGAACCCCTAAGTCCAGAAATTTTTTTTTTTTTTTAATTTATGGGAGAGCACAAGCAGAGGATCCAAAGCAGGCTCTGTCCTGACAGGCTGATAGCAGCAAGCCTGATGTGGGGCTTGAACTTACAAACATCGAGATCTACCTGAGCCAAAATCAGACACTCAAACAACTGAGCCACCCAGGTGCCCCGCAGGTCCAGAAATTCGAATCCACATCTATAAACAAAGGGCAAGTATTGTTGCCATAATACAAGACACAAGAACGTTCTGAATACTGTAGCTAAGAGAAAGCTAAGTTCTCACATGGTCA
>NW_021867969.1:0-841 GCF_006229205.1 Suricata suricatta | reverse complement strand
CTTCTGGAACCGAAGCCTCTTGAGGAATACTGAACCTAACTTCAAGTTCGCTGCTTCCTCAGTTTTTAATTGACTGCAATTCTGAGAGCTTAAGAAGAGAATTTCGGATACCTCAATTTTACCAGTACTCAATAAATCATTACTTATAAAAAGGAATTTCTCTTTATATTTATATAAGATAAGAAACAGTCAGAGCCATAGAAAAGTTAAGGAGGCATTAGTTACTTGATGTGAGGAAAAAAGGTCTGACTAAATTATTTTTTAGGCTGTCCTAAGAAACTATAAAAGTAGTGCTAAAAAACAATACTTAAGGGAAAGTAGATATTAGACAGTGACTTCTGACTGATTCACAGTCAGTTCAAACCAAAATTCCCAAAGAGCTGTGCTGATACAAGGCTTCCTGTAGTTCAGGTAAAAACAAATATTCACTCACTTGGAAGATACACATTAACTTTAGGAATACTTTTCTTTGTTAAGAAGCATGTTATAGACTAGTCTTTGTCCAAAGAGGAAAAGATTAATAATGTATCAATACGCTCTGGATATCTGATCAGATGCATGAAATACTCCCTTGCTTCTAGAGAATTCCATATTGGTTATCTCCCTCTCATCCATGTTTGATGGTAAATTAACCTTTAAAACCTGATTCCTCATTAAGTGGAGGTCTAAGCATTAATGTTTTTTTAAGATAAAAAAAGGGCAAATCTATATTCTATGTAATATTCTATTAAATTCTATATAAATTGAGGAATTTATTACCGTTTCATTTTAATAGATCTTACCATTAAGAAGTTGTAAGTTTATTAAAATATTTATTAAAAATTGGTAAAAATTACTAAAA
>NW_021867968.1:0-841 GCF_006229205.1 Suricata suricatta | reverse complement strand
TCTCTGTCTCTCAAAAATAAATAAACATAAATAAAATAAAATATAAATAAATTGATATAAGTATAAATGTCTCTCTTCTGGTTGAAATCTTGCAGACACTCCCTCTTTCATTAAGAGTGAAAGGCACTACATTGTTAAACAATGGATAACAAGGCTCTACATGAACTTAACTCCCATCTGAACTTTTCTCTTAACACTGCTCCATATGCCTCCTTGCTGACCTTTGAACATATCAGATGTATCCTTAAGGCCTTCCTAGGACCATCTCTCTAGCTGTTTCTGGAAACTGCTTCTCTTCTGAGCAAACTTCCTAACTCCTCTAAGTTTTTGCCCAACTATCACCTGGTCAGTAAAGCTTTTCCTCACCACATATTAATGATGCAGGTTCCATCATCCCTAAGTCTTTGGTTCTGCAGATCCCTCTTATTCTACCCTACTACATCTGTTTCCTTAAGTTCTTAAAAAATGCTTTAACGGTCATTGTAATTTACTCATTTGTTTCCAAATCTCTAATTTTCTCTTCTCCCACTAGACTTGAAGCTACATGAGGGCAGGAATCTTTCTTCTGTCCACAGATATATCCCAACCACCAAAGAGAGTGGCTGCCTTTAATAAATAGCTGTTGGATGAATAAATGAAGGCCACATATTTATAGGAGAAAGATGAGTTAGTGTGTTGGGGATTTGATTATCAAGTGACTTAATTTTGATATTATTTGGTTGTTTCTCCTAAAAGAAGAACACAGACTCAACTCTAAAATTGGAAACACCCCCAAATTCATTAGCTGAGGCCTGATTAAATAAATTATATTATAGAAACACAAGGTAAGATAATTCTTAAA
>NW_021867967.1:0-841 GCF_006229205.1 Suricata suricatta | reverse complement strand
AAAAAAAAAGGAAAAGAAAAAAAAGAAACTTGATCACTTTCTTATGCTATATACAAAAATAAATTCAAAATGGATTAAATGCCTAAATCTGAGACCTGAAGTCATAAAGCTTCTTAAAGAAAACATAGGCAGCAATCTCTTGGACATCAACCTCAGCAACATATTTATGGCTGAGACATGGATGTCTCTTCGTGAAAGAAAACAAAAGCAAAAATAAACTATAAGGACTACATGAAAATAAAAAGGGTTTTCATGGAAAAGGAAATCATCAACCAAACAAAACGGCAACCTACTAAGTGGGAGAAGATATTTGCAAACGACATATCTAATCAGGGACTAATATCTAAAATATAGAAATAACTTGCATAATTGAAAATACAAAAAATCCATTAAAAATGAGAAGACCTGAATAGATATTTTTCCAAAGAAAATATACAAATGACCAACAGACACATAAAAAATTGTTCAACATCATTATCAGGGAAATGCAAATCAAAACTACAATTAAATACTAACCCAGACCATTCATAATGGTTAGTTTGCAAAAGATAAGAAATATCTTTGTGGAGAAAATGCCCTCATGAACTGTTAGTGGAATGTAAACTGGTGCAACCACTATGGAAAACAGTACGGAGGTTCCTCAAAAAAAAAAAAAATCATATGATCCAGTAATCCACTTTAGGATATTTATACAAAATGGAAACACTAATTCAAAAACATATATGCATCTTTATGTTTATTGCAGCATTATTTACAATAGCCAAGATATGGTAGCAAGATATGGAATATTACTCAGCCATAAAAAAGAATGAAATTTTGACATTTACTATGGACAAACTTA
>NW_021867966.1:0-841 GCF_006229205.1 Suricata suricatta | reverse complement strand
GCCTGGGTGGCTCAGTCGGTTAAGCATTGGACTTTGGCTCAGGTCATGATCTCACGGATTGTGGGTTCGAGCCCCGCGTCAGGCTCTGTGCCGACAGCCAGCTCAGAGCCTGGAGCCTGCTTCAGATTCTGTGTCTCCCTCTCTCTCGGACCCTCCCTTGCTTGTGCTGTCTCTCTCTGTCTCTCAAAAATAAATAAAAAACATTTTAAAAAACCCTAATCTATAAAAAATAATAAAAATAAAGGTCACAATATTAAAAAAATGAGTAACGAGCCTGAGACACAAATAAGAGTCCCGTGGCTAGGAAGGTCGTAGGGCTGCCTGTTGGTTGGGTTGGCCTCAGAACCAGCGTCTACATCCTATGTCTTTAGAGATTTTTTCCCCTATAGGTCCTTAAAGATTTGTTTGCATCTGGCCAGCAATTGGCATATAACAGGCATTTGAGAAATATTTGGTGTATAAAGGCACAGGGTCCTTGGACACATAACTCCCTAGAAAGAGTGCACAACATTGTATAGAGGTGCACAGTGCATTTTTTTCTGGGGAAAAGGGCATGCTTTTGTTTTTTTAATTCTAGGGGGAATTTGTGATCCAAACAGGTCAGGAGCCTGCACTAGTCCATACTGAACCCTAGGGATATGCGGAATGATTAATTTTCAAACGTTTGTGTCCTTGAAGTCCTTAAGAAGCAAGAGACCCCTTATTTCCGTGCATAGTAAAGTGAAGTCCGGTAAAAACAAGGAAGGCCTTCGTGGTAAAGGCGTCTGCGGAGGAATACAACTTCGTGCTTTGTGTGTGGGAATTGCCGGCTGTTTCCATTTCTCTTTTCCGAAGGCCCACG
>NW_021867965.1:0-841 GCF_006229205.1 Suricata suricatta | reverse complement strand
TTTCCATTGGCTTTTTAAAAAATCACATTTCCATAGTTTTTCAGGTCTAGTAGTTTATAAAATTCTATACTGAATATTATAAATTATGGGGACTTTTTTTCCCTCCAAATAGTACTGTGTTCTATCCTAACAAGCAGTTAAATTATAGACTGAGATCCTTGAATTTATAGTTTTGATTTTATACTTGGTTAGTGTGAGTTTGTAAAACATCTGAAGTATTTCCTAAATGCCTACAATGTGACATAACTCAGACTCCAAACTGTATCTCTCTTGTACTGTGAGAAGCTCTCCATTTCCTTTAGCCTTTAAGCTGCTGTTTTCCACAGGATACACTGAGTCTCCCCCCACCCCCCCGGCTCCATGTACAATTCAGAGTTCAGGAAAATATTTGAGGGGGACTTATATTTGTTTATACTCAGAGTTGGGAACTATCTTTTTGTGGTTTCCATTCTCTCTGGAGTTTCTCTTCAATTTACAATTCTTCTGTAACCCCTTTATCCATTCTTTGCCACATCAAGCCAATAAGACTGAAGTTCTCATTCGGTTCTATCCGCTCTTATTGACAAAGATTGCAGTGTGGCTTCAAAATAAAACCATACATGTTTTGGGGTGCCTGTGTGCCTCAGTGGATTAAACTGAGATCTCAGCTTATGCTTAAGCTTTGGCTCAGATCATGATCTCATGGTTCATGAGTTTGAGCCCACATCGGGTTCTCTGCTGTTAGCGCAGAGCCCACTTTGGATCCTCTGTCTCTTTCTCTCTCTCTGGACCTCTCACATGTGCTCTCTCTCTCAAAAAATAAACGTTTAAAAACAAACAAAAGAAATACATATTTTTCTTA
>NW_021867964.1:0-841 GCF_006229205.1 Suricata suricatta | reverse complement strand
TTTGTTGTTGAGAGGAAAAAAGACAATAATGTAGTCACATTCAGTATTGTTTAGTGATATTCATCCTTTATTCTAATTTTATTTTTACTGCCCAAATATTAAAGCTAAGTACAAACCTTAAAAAAAGAATGAATATAATTAAAAACATATTTTAAAGCCTGGGTTGCTCAGTCAGTTAAGCTCCAATTCTTCAGTTCAGCTCAAGTCATAATCTCATAGTTCATGAGTCTGAGCCCCATGTAGGGCTCTGCACTGACAGCATGTAGCCTGCATGGAATTCTCTCTCCTCTTTTCTTTCTCACTTCCCCTGCTCTCTCTCCGTCCTTCTCAAAATAAATACACTTTAAAAATATTTATATATTTTAATATTTTATCTTTTATCTTTTTGCTATGAAAAATAAGCATATTTTGAAAGGAATTAGTAAAAGTATATAATCCAAAGAATTCATCACATGTAATGAGAACATTTGTAAATATAAATAAAGTGACGGGTTAGGGATGCCTGGGCAGCACAGCTGTCTGACTTGGGCTCAGGTATGATCTTGCAGTGTATGAGTTCAGGACTCACGTTGGGCCATTGCTGTTGGTGCAGAGCCTGCTTTGGACCCTCTGTCCCCTTCTCCTTACCCCTCCCCCAGTTGTATGCCTTCAAAAATAATAAATAAACATTAAAAAATGAGTTAGATACAATGTCTAAATGTCTCATGTACTCTAAAACATTCAGGTTCCTTCTTATACAATGTTGAGAACTCAATATTAGAAGCTGTGCCTGGGTGGTCAGGGTTTTAAACATCCAGCTCTTGACCTCAGCTCAAATCCTGGATTGTGAGTCCAAGCCCTA
>NW_021867963.1:0-841 GCF_006229205.1 Suricata suricatta | reverse complement strand
AAATAAAATAGAGTTTTTATACATAGGTATCAAAAAGTGTTCTTTGAAAGTCACATGGAAATAATATTAAGGACATACACATTGTTGATATAAAATGTTAGAGTGGGAACTGAATTTATTTCTTTTCTTTTAATGTTTATTTATTTTTGCAAGTGAGAGACACAGAGCACAAGTGGGAGAGGGGCAGAGAGAGAGAGAGAGAAAGACACAGAATCTGAAGCAGGCTCCAGGCTCTGAGCTGTCAGCATAGAGCCTGATGTGGAGCTAAAACTCATGGACCATGAGATCATGACTTAAGCCTGAGATCATGACTTGAGCTGAAGTTGAATGCTTAACCACTGGAGCCACTCAGATGCCCCCTGATTTTGTTTCTTTTCTACAGTAGTTGTTTAGGAAGGGGAATTATATTGTATCTTTGGTTTGTCTGACTTTGTAGAGGCAGCTGGTGTACAACTAACAATGTTGTACACTTATCAGAATAAAAATTAGTTTTCTTTGGGGACAAAGTACTCTCTACCATTAGTGTGGCTGCCAGCCCTAGTTGGGTCCTTCAGTATTCCTTTGCTTTCTTATTTCCCTGAATGACCCTTCTATCTCACACACCTGTTTTAATCCACCTCCGATAGTTTCATAATAAATTGGTTGTGCCATTTTCTGACAGTCCGTTAATAGCAGTGATGAGGATGATGACAAAGGGGCTGGTGACGGTGATAATTGGGGTGGAAACAGTTATCAGTTACAGAGTACTGACAGTGCTGCAAGCCTGCTTTACACCCATTATCTCGGCAATCCTCGCAATAACCCTATGAGTTAGTTTTTATCTTTTTTGTAAGGTTTTTTT
>NW_021867962.1:0-841 GCF_006229205.1 Suricata suricatta | reverse complement strand
TCTTTATCCGCTTGCTAGCTCATCAAGGCACTTTAAAAGTTGTTCTTACATTTTATCAAATTTTTTCAGTTCTTTTCATTAGGAATGTAAAGCAGACTAACAAATCCACCACATTGTTGGCTATTCCCATATCATCTTACTATGCTGTTTCTAGTCATTTTGGAAATGAAGTTTGGGGTTAAATCTGTACCTTATAAATGTATAAACATGAGACAGTGGGGACTATTACAGCTGCTAATTAATGATATTTCTGTTTTTTCAATAGGTGTCAGCTGTGATGCATGTTTAAAAGGAAATTTTCGAGGTCGCAGATATAAGTGTTTAATTTGCTACGATTACGATCTTTGTGCATCTTGTTATGAAAGTGGTGCAACAACCACAAGGCATACAACTGACCACCCAATGCAGTGCATATTAACAAGGGTAGATTTTGGTACGTATTTCCTTCACGTTCTAACGGGTTGTCCTTTAGAATTTCGTGTGCATGTGTGTGAAGAGGGTTAAAGGCAAGATGTTCTAAAACTGTTCCCAATAGCATACATTAAAAATAACATGAGTGGACACATGAGGGAGGGAGAATCCCCATGCCCAGCACAGAGCTCTTCTGTTTGTAGCCATCATAGTGGGTGTGAGGTGGTGTCTCATATGGTTTTGATTTCGCCTTTCTCTGATGGCTAATGATGGTCATAGTAACCATCTTTTCTTGTGCTTACTGGCCCGCCATTTGTATATCTACTTTGGAGAAATGTCTATTCAGATCCTTTGCCCATTTTTTAAATTGGGTAATATGTCTTCTTACTATTGAGTTTTAATAGTTCCTTATATACCCTTTATAAAAGTT
>NW_021867961.1:0-841 GCF_006229205.1 Suricata suricatta | reverse complement strand
GAGCCTCATGTCTGCAGCTGTGAGGCCTCAGTGCCCATTCAGTCTAATGATCACCCTCTCCTCCAAGAAGCGGGGAGAGGGGGCGGGTATGACACGAGATGTTTGCTCTCAACAAGCAGAATAAACACACATGTGCATACATAGTCAGAAAACATCATTTGATGGCATCCATGCCCATGGGAGATTTCATTCAGAAATAATTTTCTAGTAACTGAAAGAACTCAAAGTCTTAGGATCCAACAAATCTTAGGACCCAACAAATCTGATGAAAGGTTAGGGAGACTACTGTGTACAAGCTAAAAGAGACAGAACTCTTCAGAAAACCAGAAGAGGTGTGTAGAAGACACAAGATCTTTTTCACCAAATCCCACAGTAAAAATGAGGAAACATTTTCAGTATAACCAGACAGTTAAGCAAAGACTAGAGTAATGAACAAATTTACATTAATTTCCTACAGTATACCAAGCACTGTGTATACATTTTAACAATAAATAATACTTTGTGTTGCTCATTCATTCATTTAGTAAGTATGTGTTCATGACCTTCTATGTGTCAGGTACTTGGAGGGGTACAGAAACTTAGAGACATGGTTTTCCTATTGTTGGGCTTTGAGTCTAACAGAGAGACAGACTCTTTGATGAAAATAATAATGGCTATAAATATGTTAATGATAATACAACGAGTTAATATGCTGTCATTTATTGCATGCTTACTATGGGATAGGAACTGTGCCAAGCACTTGACGTTACTTTTCATTTAATCCCTCATAAATGCCCTGTGATTGAAGCACTAATACCATCTTCACTTTACTGAGAAGGAAAGTGAGCCATCGAGAGACTAA
>NW_021867960.1:0-841 GCF_006229205.1 Suricata suricatta | reverse complement strand
CTCAGAGCCTGGAGCCTGTTTCAGATTCTGTGTCTCCCTCTCTCTGTCCCTCCTCTGCTCATGCTCTGTCTCTCTCTCAAAAATAAATAAACATTAAAATTTTTTTAAATAAATAAATAAAATTAGCAAAATTTCCTCATTGGTAAAAGAAATTGTTGTTAATAATTTACTAGCCCAACTCTTCCTTTTAGGTTCTGCAGAAGAAGAAAAAGCAGGACCATCATTTCCAGTCCTTACATTCAATCGAGCCCCAAGAGCTCTGGAAAACACCGGAACCAATAATGTTATAAAGGTTGGGGTTTTTTATGTTTATTTATTTTTGAGAGAGAAAGCGATAGAGTGAGAGCAGGGGAGGAGCAGAGAAGGAGACACAGGATCAGAAGCAGGCTGCAGGCTCTGAGCGGTCAGCACAGAGCCCGACGCGGGGCTCGAACTCACGGTTGTTTATATCTAATTTGTTCCATATCATTGAGTCATGAAATTTCCACTTGAACTTTTGTGGCAGACTGAAGCCTGATGGTGGCGTAGACCCGGGTGTGACTGGCCTTCCTGTCCCCGGCCAGCCCATCACCTCCGGCAGAGGGAGGTTCCCAGGAGGGAGGGAAGGATTCGCCTCCATGGCATTCCTTTGTCCAGGAATAATCCACACTGACCAGTACACAGTGGGTCTTCTTTTGACCAACCGGGTACACATGCCCGGTCTCATCCCTTCCTGTTTAGTGATGATTTCACAGCATTTTTTATTCGAATCTATCCTGTGACATGTGCACGTTCCCGTTCAACTCTCCTAACTCGCAGAGAAAGAGAAAATATGGCACTTTCCCAGCCCCCACCCCCTCCC
>NW_021867959.1:0-1696 GCF_006229205.1 Suricata suricatta | reverse complement strand
TCACTTGTGGCCAGCGGGTCAATTATACTGGTTTTTTAAGTGTCCATAGGTTTTTAACATTTATTCCATTAAAAACAAGGAAGAAGAGAGGCAGAGGAGGAGAAGAAACCACGGAACAACCTTAGTGACTGCTCCTAGTGGAGAGAATATGCCAACATGATGCTGTGTGTATTCCAAGGCGAGGTGACAAAGGCAATACAGCCTCTGCCTTGCTCCATAGCTCAGGCTGCTGACTTGGCATCGAACCCACCGTCTAGTAATGAATCTCAGGACACAGAGAGGGTCCAGCTGTGTCACCGTCAGGGCCTCTGCTGCCTCCCACACGGAGTCCGCAGGCCACAGCCAGCGTCAACCACCAGACACGTGTGAACAAACCTTCAAATGGTTCCAGCCCCAACCTTTCAGTTGCCCCACGTGAAGCTGAGTGGGGCAGTGACAGGCTGTCCTGGCCACACTTCTAACAGATTTGTGAACAAAGGAAATCTAAACTTTGGGGAATTCATTCAGAAAAAACAAAAAAGATAAATTGAGAAGTGGATGAAAAAAGACAGCGATAAGATACATAAACTAATATACTAGAAACTGGTCTCCATTAAAGTAGGATGTAATAAATGTTCAGAATAATTTATTAACAACAAACAGTCCTAATGAGAGGAAGCAGATAACTAGATGTAAGAAGTTTGTCTCTCAGTTTTCTCCCAGTTAGGATGATATTAGCTGTGCACTTTTCATACATAGCCTTTATTATGTTGAGGTATATTTCCTCTAAACCTGCTTTGTTGAGGGTTTTTTTTTTTTTTAATCAGGAATGGATGTTACAGTTTGTCTAATTCTTTTTCTGCATCTATTGAAATGATCATATGATTTTATCCTTTCTATTATTAATATGATGTATCACACTGATTGATTTGCAAATACTGAACCACCCGTGCAAACCAGGGAGAAATCCCATTTGATTGTGGTGAATGACTTTTTTACTGTTTATTTACTTTTGTGAGAGAAAGAGCACAAGCTGGGGAGGGACAGAGAGACAAGGAAACACAGAATCTGAAATAGGCTCCAGGGTCTGAGCTGTCAATGGAGCCTGACACGGAGCTCGAACCCACAAACCAAGATATTATAACCTGAGCTGAAGTTGGACTGAGCTACCAGGTGGCCCTGGTGAGTGATTTTTTAATGTATTGTTGGATTCAGTTTGCTAGCATTTTGTTGAGGATTTTAGCATCTATGTTCATCAGCAATATTGGCCTGTAAGTCTCTTTGTGGTGTCTTTATCCGGTTTTGCTTATAAGGGTAATGCTGGCATCATAAAATGAATTTGGCAGTTTTCCTTCAATAAGAACAGGTATTAATCTTTTTTTTCCCTATGGATTAACTCCTCTTTAAATATTTGGTAGAATTCGCCTCTGAAGCCATCTGAACCTAGACTTGTGTTTGTTGAGTTTTTTCGATTACTGAGTCAACTTCTTTGCTGGTTGTCGATTTTTTTCAAATTTTCTATTTCTTCCTGTTTCAGTTTGGTGATTTCTATGTTTCTAGGAATTTATCCATTTCTTCGAAGTTCCCCAATTTGTTGGCATATAGTTTTTCATAACAATTTCTCATAAATGTTTGTATTTCTGTGGTGTTGGTTGTTATTTCTACTCTCTCATTCATGATTTTATTTATTTGGGTCTTTTCTATTTTCTTGTTGATA
>NW_021867958.1:0-841 GCF_006229205.1 Suricata suricatta | reverse complement strand
AGGTGCAGGTGAATTTTTATCAAGAGAGGGTGCGATTATTGATGCACATGACTGAGGGCTCACAGCTGGCAGCTTCATGACAAGATAGGGCAGAAAGGGGAGGAGCAGGAGCCTAGTACCAGGTCTGCTCTTTAGACCAGCATCAGCTAGACTCTGCCAATCAGGAAAGGCACAGTGTTGAAGGGTTTGCTCATCTTCAGTCTCAGTTCAGAAGACACTCAGGACCAGGACTTCCAGATGATATAGCAGGATGTCTCAACTGGTTATCAACAAAAAGTCAGGTATTCTCCACAGCACAGAAACACTGGAGAAGGAAAAAGGAATTCATAATTTGTTTCAATACAGTTGCAAGAGTCCCTAACACTTAGTACTTACTGTTTCACCTTTGTATTAGTTAGAAGAAGCTAGGTTTATGGGGTAACTCGTTAATCCTCAAATCATGCAAAGTTTATTTCTTGCTCAAGTTCTCTGCCCAGCACTGGTCTGCGGAAGGCTCTCCTGCACCCAGGAGGATGATAGAGGTTCTACCATCCCGTGCCTGTACCATCTGGACTGAGTGGCCTCCCAGTTTGGTTTTGCCCAAGAGAACCATATTTCTTCTACGTATTATCCACTGGCCAGAATTAGTCACATCTCCCCAACTTAATGGCAAAGGATATCATAAAAGGAAACAGGATATACTGTGAGTACTACCTCTCCTCAACACAAATGAATAGATATTATAAGAATTTGTTAAAGAAATAGTTCTCTGTTTCAGGATAACATTATGGAATGTTTAAGACAATACAAATTTAGGGGCATCTGGTGACTCAGTCAGTTAGGCATCTGACTCTTGATTTCA
>NW_021867957.1:0-841 GCF_006229205.1 Suricata suricatta | reverse complement strand
CCATCAAGACGTTGAAAGCCGGG
Source organism: Suricata suricatta (assembly GCF_006229205.1). NCBI lineage: Eukaryota > Metazoa > Chordata > Mammalia > Carnivora > Herpestidae > Suricata > Suricata suricatta. The sequence continues at coordinate 818 of NW_021867957.1, read as the reverse complement.
TACTCGGAGAAGCAGCGCCGGGACTTCCTGAGCGAAGCAAGCATCATGGGCCAGTTTGACCATCCCAACATCATCCGCCTGGAAGGCGTGGTCACCAAGAGTCGGCCTGTCATGATCATCACAGAGTTCATGGAGAACGGCGCTTTGGATTCTTTCCTTAGGGTAAGAGTGGCTCCAGGGTGTGGATGATGTTTGCAGTGTTGAATGCTGGGCAGACAGTCTGCATGAGGGTGAGCTGCCACTTAGGAATCGCCTGATGAAATGTGGGTGGGCGTTGGAGATGTTCACGAGGTTGACAGATCTGTTCCTGAAAGGGCAGAACAAAGAGGAGCCTGTGGACCCCTGGGTAGGAGGATAGCGTGGAGTAGGGCCTCTATAAATACTAGTTGTATGAATACGAATGAATAGAGGCGGGTGAAGAATGGCCATCGGCATCTGCATGAATCACGGAGATTGAAGAGACTTCAGCTGCTACGCTGCCCTGTGTGATTCACGCAGACGCTAGTGGCCATCTCTGCCTTTTCTCCAGCAAGGCTGCCCCCCCTGCCTGCTCCCTTCATTTGCAGCTCAGAGATACAACAGGCTGCCCTTTTCTGAAACCTGGGCCACCCGCCCTCCAAAGGGGCACTACTGGCCAGGAAAGGAACAGACAGTGTCATAGGAATTCACAGGTCTTTTCTGGGTTTGACAAGGAAGTGTGACTCCAACCTACAGCAGAGGTGGGGGTACCTCAAGGTCACTGGCTGCAGAATCTGTAAGTGATCGTTGTCAGAACGTGCTCATGTGGAGTCACACTGGAGCCAGTTTGATTTCTAAGG
>NW_021867956.1:0-841 GCF_006229205.1 Suricata suricatta | reverse complement strand
CCCCCCACGCATAGCCCCTCACACGCGGCTGAGTGCCTGTTCACTGACCTCCCTGCTCCCCAGGTCATCCGGCACACCTTGATCACGTTGATTTCCTTAGAGCACAACTCCACTATTGACCCTCCCTTGCCCAGAAAGTTTCAGTGGCTCCTTATTGCCTGGAGGATGCAGTCTAAGCTCCTTAACCTCAGCATTCAAGGCCTTCTAGAAGCTGACCCTGACACTTACCTTTCTCTGGGTAGGGTGTGGTTGTGCCAAATTGGTTAGACACTGTCCTTTGCTTCTCCTGGCACGTACTTGAAGGTCTCCTTTCCTAAGCAGTGTGTGCCTCAGGGCTCGGCGTGTCCAAGAATTGTGCTCACCTGTCCAGTCCCAGGGATGCTTCCTGCCTCTGTCTTACTAGCCCTTCTTTCCCATTTGGTGACGGAGGCAGCCCTGCCTTGTGAAAGCCGCTTCGTTCCTGCCCTGCATCCCACGGTCACAGGTGCACCGCTGCTGACCTCCTGCTTTTCCAGTGAGTTCCTCGGGGGTAGACAGGGCAGCTGAGAGTTCTGATGGCCCGTCAGTGCCCAGCACATTGCCGAGTTCGGGGAGGGGTGCCCGGGCCCCCCTCAGCGGGCAGCCTCCCTGGTGGGGGTGGTTCACACAGCCTTTCTCTTCCCTTCCCACAGCTGGAGCTGGGCTTCCCTGGTTATGTGCCCCTTTTACCACGGTCCCTGGCTGGGGGGTGTTGTGCATGGGGACAGCTCTGCCACTCAGCTGAGGAAGTCACATATTTCCTGGAGGTTGCTCTGAGACTGTGATGGCAACCCACAGACTTGTGTTGTGTGCCCCAAGACTC
>NW_021867955.1:0-841 GCF_006229205.1 Suricata suricatta | reverse complement strand
CGTGGGCCTTCGGAAAAGAGAAATGGAAACAGCCGGCAATTCCCACACACAAAGCACGAAGTTGTATTCCTCCGCAGACGCCTTTACCACGAAGGCCTTCCTTGTTTTTACCGGACTTCACTTTACTATGCACGGAAATAAGGGGTCTCTTGCTTCTTAAGGACTTCAAGGACACAAACGTTTGAAAATTAATCATTCCACATATCCCTAGGGTTCAGTATGGACTAGTGCAGGCTCCTGACCTGTTTGGATCACAAATTCCCCCTAGAATTAAAAAAACAAAAGCATGCCCTTTTCCCCAGAAAAAAATGCACTGTGCACCTCTATACAATGTTGTGCACTCTTTCTAGGGAGTTATGTGTCCAAGGACCCTGTGCCTTTATACACCAAATATTTCTCAAATGCCTGTTATATGCCAATTGCTGGCCAGATGCAAACAAATCTTTAAGGACCTATAGGGGAAAAAATCTCTAAAGACATAGGATGTAGACACTGGTTCTGAGGCCAACCCAACCAACAGGCAGCCCTACGACCTTCCTAGCCACGGGACTCTTATTTGTGTCTCAGGCTCGTTACTCATTTTTTTAATATTGTGACCTTTATTTTTATTATTTTTTATAGATTAGGGTTTTTTAAAATGTTTTTTATTTATTTTTGAGAGACAGAGAGAGACAGCACAAGCAAGGGAGGGTCCGAGAGAGAGGGAGACACAGAATCTGAAGCAGGCTCCAGGCTCTGAGCTAGCTGTCGGCACAGAGCCTGACGCGGGGCTCGAACCCACAATCCGTGAGATCATGACCTGAGCCAAAGTCCAATGCTTAACCGACTGAGCCACCCAGGC
>NW_021867954.1:0-841 GCF_006229205.1 Suricata suricatta | reverse complement strand
TCAAAATGCATGATCAAGAACTTCTACTACATTCTCATTCCCATTGCTTTCCTCTCCCTGGTGTATATCCCCAACAATGCCACAATTCCTATCCCAATCTCAGGCCCAACCTTTCACTCAGATAAACCCCCAGGCCCACCATCAATCCTGCCTCCCAATCATACCTTCTTCTTCTTCATCCCAGATTAGGGGCTGTGGGGTGTTTTCACATAGATCCAAGAAGACTCTCCTACAATGATGAACTCAGCAACTGACATGGCATGTGTTGAAGAAGGACCAGGAAAGGTTGTAGGGGTAATCCCTGGGTTCCTCAAATCTCAAGAAGTTGTTCATCCTCAACCTCACAACCTTCCATTGTTTAGCTGTTAATTCCATGCCTATGTAACAGTCTCCATCCTTTCTGATGATTTTCATATTATATAGGAACCCCAGGAGAAACTGTGGAGTTTCATGGTCCAAGGAAGGTAAGCCCACACTGGTCCCTGCATGCCGGCAGAAATCTACAGTCTTGAGCACTGATGGAGCCATAGTGTCAATTAACAGAAATGTCTCAGCCAAAAGGCACACATGTTTCATCAAAATTCTCTTGCTCCATAGTAGCAAGGATCTAGCAAAGACTGAATTGAGTTTCCCAGGACCTTTCCATGAGAGGGTCCCAACAGAGTCCCAGCTAAGTATGATTATGATGAGAAATCTTGGGTATATCCTAGAGAAGAGCTCAGTAGACAGCCCAAAAATGGTCTCAGAATGCTACCTAGTGAAGGGTCTTAGGGCTGCCTTGGAGGCAAAAAGCAACTGTCTCAGTCATTCAAGGAATCCCTCAGGGAATGAATTACTAAAT
>NW_021867953.1:0-841 GCF_006229205.1 Suricata suricatta | reverse complement strand
GGAGATACACACTTTTCTCCTCCCAAGTGAATAGCCAGTTGTACCAGCATCATTTGATAATTAAACGTTTCTTTCTCCATTGATTTGTGATGTACCTCTGTTACATGCAAAGCTCTTATATATATAAAAATATGTAGATATGTTCCTAAGCATTCTTTTTCATTCACTTGATTTTCCTATCTAATTTGGTAGAGTCTCATTATGATTTAATTTCTGTATGTTTGCAATTGTAGGAATAGCAAAATGTGAATCCTCCCTTCCAAAATTCTTTCATTAAAATTGTTTTGTCTGTTTTTAGGTTTTAATTCTTCTGTGTGATTTCTAGAATGAACTTGACAATTACAACAAGAGAAAAATATTAAGCTATTGACTGACCTTGCAGTTAGCTTAGAAACTGCTTTGCAAAGACTTTCTATCTTCATGATATTAAACCTTTCCATCTCCCTCTCTCTTTCAATCTGTTTTATATCTTTCAATAAAATTCACCAACTAGGCGTAATGATTCAAAACGTGTTTGCACCTAAATAACAGTGAAAAATTCAGCAGGACTTCAAAAAGAAATAGACAAACCCACATTCAGAATTGCATCCTTTTAAGAAATATTTTTCAGTATTTAACAGATGACACTATAAAAAAAGTTTATAGAAAACTTAAATGATGTTATTACTTATCTTGCTTCAATTGACATTTATAGGACATCACGCCTAACAGCTACAGGACACACATTCTTTTCCAGTACACATGGACCATTTGTTGAAGTAAGCTATATGATGCACAGTAAATATTAATAAATTTTAAAAGACTGAAATCAGACTGTCAGTTCTCTGACCACGGTGAAATT
>NW_021867952.1:0-841 GCF_006229205.1 Suricata suricatta | reverse complement strand
TCTCTCTCTCTCACTCTTGCACTCGCTCTTTCCCTCTCTCTCTTCCTCTGCCTCATTTCCCCACTCAACGTGTGTGTTCTAAAAAAGAAAAAGGAAAAGAGAAGAGAAGGGAAGAAAAGGGAAAAAAATTATTCTAGAGGCCTTCTCTCTTGCTCTCAGATCCCTGAGGCCATTCCATTTGCATACCCCTCACCCACCCAGGTGAGTGATGATAAACCTATCCATGGGCATAGCAAATTTTTTAATCAACTACAGAGAAAGTAGGGGACTTCGGGCACTCTCTTAATGCCTCTCTCCACATGTAATGTCCTTTCTGCTCTGAAGAGCTCTTTAGATTAGAAATGATCTCCCTGCCCCCTTCCTTTACTCCCAGCACAGAAAAAAATTATGACAGTGTATCCTGGTAATTTTTATGCTGAAGGCAAAATTTGTTAGTATTCTTTAAACCTTGAGAAATAATAAATGTTAAGCCTAACTTGTTAAGTTTTATCCTGGAATATTTAAGTAGCTGAACATCAAGTGACTGAAAAACTATAACTTAGAAATATTATAATGTAACAAGTCTGTATGGGTTGTAGTAAAGTTCTCTAGACCCAAATAATCTGAATTGAAAATTCATAAAAGAATGTCTATGTTATTACGGTATATAGAGGTAAACATTCATAGTAACATGATGCAAAAATGGTCACTTGAATACTCATTAAAGGGCACTTGTTTTAAATATTAAGTGATGCACAGCATGAACAGGTAAACATTAGTCAAATATAGTATTTATTACTTTTTTAAATTCTTTTAAATGTTTATTCATTTTTTCACACACACACACACACACACACACACA
>NW_021867951.1:0-841 GCF_006229205.1 Suricata suricatta | reverse complement strand
TTGGCTCTCTGTATGCTAAAACCATATACTCTACTATTAAATCTTCCATGACTGTCCTCAGAGTAATTGAAACCTCCACTGGGGAAAGGTTAAAAAAAAAAAAGGGTGACTTTTCTGTGATGATTGATTGCCTTTGGAATCTTTTTTTTATTGACTATTTCCAGAAAAAATCCTTGTTCTTTCATAATTTCCTAGGATGTCTGTAGCTTATTCTAAGAGAAGAATGTCTAATATACTTTACAACCATGTTCACTGACTTAATGACAAAAGTATATTTTTGTGAATTATGATTCATGTAAAAATCTAAGATACCCCACCCCTAAGAAACTCCTTCACTTACCCTATCTGTATTTTATTCTATGATGTACTTGAAAAATGCAGCTTTATAGATTTATAAATAAATGATAATATGAGGCATATAAAGTTTGCATGGAATAACAAGGCTTTCTTACTTTCTCCTACCATCAGAGAGACTGGACCTGGAAAATCATCACAAATTGGGTATCAGTGAAGAATGCATAAGGTCTAAGGACAATGAAAATCTCTTACTCCAAATCACAGTACCTCAGAATACCTCAGTGACATGGAAAGCCTCATTCTGAGGCCAATGCCCTAAACAAACACTGTATGTTCCACCCACAATTATGGTTTTGGATTCCATCACTCTCCTTCCCAGTGGCTGACCACAGAAACCACCTCGAAGTTGTTCCTCCTCTACAGTCAACTTCTGGGGTGATGAGTGAGGTTGACTATAGTGCCCTGGAGTTCTCTGCATGTGCTTATAGCTAGTGTCCACACTCTGCTGTTAGAAAATGCTCATGAAATCCTACCTACATTGCAC
>NW_021867950.1:0-841 GCF_006229205.1 Suricata suricatta | reverse complement strand
AAACACCAGTGAATTCCCAATCACCATGAATGAAGGCTTCCCTTACTCCATATTCATTTTGGTGTCTCTGTGCAGTTTACCACTCTCTTGAAAAGTTCATTTTACAAATGAATTTTCCAAGATGACTACAGCATTTTATGAGATGCCTGGTTGAAAAAACAATCTCTGGTGTGGTAGTAAATGTGGGTTGGAGTGAACAAAATCAAACAGTTCTTTCTTTTCAGATTTCTCAGCATCTTTCATATTATAAATGGTGTCAGGGGCGCCTGGGTGGCTCAGTCACTTGAGCTTCCAATTCTTAGTCTCGGCTCAGGTCATGTTCTCATGGTTCATGGGATCAAGCCCTGTGTGGGGTTCTGTACTGACAGGGCAAAGCCTGCTTGGGATTCTCTTTCTCCCTCTCTCTGTCTCTCCCCCACTTTCTCTCTCTCAACATAAATAAACATAAAAAAAGAAAAAAAATGAAATGTCCTCTACCAACATTCAAGAGGAAAAACAGAGCATCTGTGTCCTCTACATTCTTCTGACCATGCAACCTGACCTTATAATTCCTAAAGGTGGTGTTTTGCATTTAAATGCTCCCGGAATACTGCTGAAAGCTATGATTGTATAAACATTTTTAAAATCTTTTTCTGTGACTTCACCCCTTGCTCCCTTTCTTTTCTTTTCTTTTCCCCCCTTTTTCTTCTCTGAAGTAATTTCTTTTAGAAAAGAAGTCCACAAAACAATATGTACATCATTGTATCTTGGGGCTTAAAACTTATAGAAATATATTTATCAATAGCAGCATAGTAGTAGACAGAACCCAAGCTGATTGGAATAGGAAATATCATCAGGTAAT
>NW_021867949.1:0-841 GCF_006229205.1 Suricata suricatta | reverse complement strand
AGGACCTGCAGCATGAACACCACCAGGGAGCTTGTTAGAAACACAGAGTCCATGGAGACCTGGAGACCTGATGAATCATAATTGGCATTTTAACTGCAAACTCTGGTGATTTGTACACAAAATGCAGGTAGATCAGTGCTGGTCTAGAATAATATTTCTCACCTTCTCACTGCTGACATTTGGGGCTGGGTGAATATTTGTATTGGGTGCTGTCCTACGGGTTATAGGTTTATGGCAGCATCCCTTCACACATGGCCAAATAGCCCCATGGGCAAAATCATGCCTGGTTGAGAACCACTGTGCCAGAGTTTGAGAACTGGAAGCATCGTGACAGAACTCCAATCAAGGCTTCATCCAGTACTATAGCTTATAACTGTGATATTATGATTTGTAATAAAAATATATATATTTGGTCTACATCCCCATTTCTGGCACAGAACTCCGAAAACTCTTCCAATTTCCTAAATGATGAGAGTCATAAAGGTGTCTTGTGTTCAGGGGGCACCTAGGTCAGGAAAGTGTCCAACTCTTGATCTCAGCTCAGGTCATAATCTCATGATTTGTGAGATCTTTGCTGCTAGTGCTGAGCCTGCTTGTGATTCTCTCTCTCTCTCTCTCTCTCTCTCTCTTTCTCTCTCTCTCTCCACCCTCCCAATAAATAAATAAAGTTAAGGGGAAAAAAAGTCTTCTGTAGGGTTAATGAAGTGACTTTAGGAAAGTATCTAAGGAGAGGAGCTACTGGCCAGGAGAACCAACCATGTGATTAGAAGACTGGAACTTCACATTCCACCCCCCTGACCTCCTAGGATAAAGGGGGTCTGAAGGTTGAGTCTACTCCCCA
>NW_021867948.1:0-1696 GCF_006229205.1 Suricata suricatta | reverse complement strand
AGATCCTTGATAACGAGAGCTATTTCAATTCCATCCCTAGTTTCTATCCCAACTGTCAGTGAGGGTCCTAAGGACAGAACGAGCCCTTCTCGGCAGCCCCGAACCAGCGCCTGGCCAGGAAGGTGACGGTAGGTGCGTGGCATGGACAGGAAGCTCTGTTCTCACAGCCCTTGGGCTGCAGCTGACCAGGCACTGCGAAATATGTGGGGGAGGCTGCCTAAACGCGTGTATCAGAGCCGCTGTCTGCCTACCCAGCCCTGCCCTGCTCCCAGGGTACAAAGAGAAGGTCAGCCTCTCTCCTGTGGCCAGCAGCTGTCATTGAAGGACTCAGTGCTGCCCTTGGTTTCTCTCTCCGACGTGGATGTGTCACTGGTGGCTGCCAGCCCTCAGATGGACAGGAACAGCTTTCTGCTTCCCTCACCCTGGGGACTGGCATGCACCACTGACCCACATCTGCCAACCAGTCCCATGAGCTTACATGGGCCCGAGTCAGGGTCTGGGAGACCCTTTGTCTGTCCTGTCTGCCCGCTCCAGCAGAATCGCCAGGCTGGAGGGTGGGCAGCTGGAGTCCCCCCTGGTGCCCAGTGTCCTCCTTGTCTCGGGAAACTCTGCCTACTGACTTCTCACACATTCCCTTGGGACCATTAAATTTTTATTTTTAGGATTTTACTGAGCACCTCCTGTGTGACCATAATTATCTCATGAATCTTCTTAGCCCAACAGCCTGAGAGGTCAGGATTATCCCCTTGGTTTACAGACAGGGAGATCACACACAGAGAGGTGAGGCAGTTGTCCTGCGGTCACACAGGCAGGAAGGGGCAGGGTGGGGACAGAATCCATCCTGCTGGCCCTGAAGCTCACCAGAGCCAAAAAAAGACAAGGACTAGCAGGGTGTCCCAACCTTCTACAGATGAGGAAACACAGTGAGGTAGGAAATGATTGTTTGAACCCTATAAAGTGAGTCCAAAGATGACAGAAAGCCAGGCAGCCATTGGGGTCTAGTTGTGGCCATGGGCCAGATGCTGGACTCAGTTTAAATGCTGCCCGGCCCCCAGGACCATGTGGCACCAAGAGAAGGCATCGTAAACATGGTGGAATGAATTTTTAAAGCTGGAGGGGGTGAGTGGAGATGACCCGGCCAGTCACCTAGGCTGGGTGACCAGAACAGACACTGATGGGCCAAGCTGCCCAGAGCCTTCGTGACTGCCATGTTCAAGTGGAGCCCCTCCCTCTCCTGTGGTTGCTTGGCCTAAGGGTGGGCACCAACTGGACCAGTTACAGCTTGCTCTCCTTGGCTACTGGTGATTGGCCTGGGCATAAGCAATCTAAATTGAGCCAATGAGTCCTCATCCAGGAAAGTTTTTTTCAAACTTGGGACTCAGAAGGTTGAGCTCAGACACTGTAAAATGTGAAACTCAGGGGCCACAGTGAAAGTGACAGCAATCGTCTCCATCAGGATGGCTTTTGCCTATAAGTCAACAAATCTGGCCATTGATGACTTAATAAATAAAACCATATTTCTCTCGTATAATAAGAAATTGCAAAGGAGGTGATCACAGGCATCGCTTCAGTCACTCAATGATATCAGAGCCAGAATTGTGTGATTTTCTTGCTTTTCCCTCATGGCTATAAGATGGTTGCTCCTAACTGAGACAATCACTAGGCACTTTGAAAATAGGTGTGATGAGTTAAAAAA
>NW_021867947.1:0-841 GCF_006229205.1 Suricata suricatta | reverse complement strand
CGGGCCCACCTGGGCTGCCTGTCGGGGGTGCCGAGCAGGGGAAAGCAGGAGGCGTTCACAGCAGATGGACACGGAATGTGGAAGCTCGCTCATCCTGCCAAGGGTCGCCTGGGTTCATGGGCCCCCAGAGAACGTGTGGGTGCTGGAAGCTGAAGGGTGCAAGGTAGCCTGGGGGGCTGAGAGAGGCTCCCAGTTCTCATTAGGCTTTTTCTGCAAAGCCCCAAGCAGCCTAGGATGGGAGCAGCAGGATCTGTGCTGGGCCCTGCTATGAGGCTCTCTTTGGTCTCCCTGTGCCTCAATGGTCTCAGCTGCGAAATGGGGCTCATTGATTGAGCCCTGACTACTTCACAGGACTTTGTTCTGGGTGAGGGGATGCCGGCATGAAGGGCTTTGAGGTGGGGGCGTTTGCCCTGGTCAGACACTGTTCTCAGCTCTTGGCGAGGGTGACCTCATTTTGTCCTCCCTGCAGGGAGGTGGTATATTATTATGTCCACTTCACAGACGACAAAACTGAGTCCTCACGAGGTGAGTAACTTGCTCAAGGCCACAGTAGAGCAGCCAGAGCTTGCAGGAGGTCGAGGGGTCTGGGAACCTGCACCCCTAATGCCGTCCTTTTCTGACTTGCTCAGGTGAGATGGCAGTGTCACTTGCTTGTTCAAGTGCTTGCTAACCTGTGGCGTTTGGGGAGGGGAGGTGTGCTGGGGGCGGTCACCTGCCTGGTGGTTCCCTCGCCCTCACTCACTCATCTGCTCCTTTAAGAACGATGTCTCGGGACACCTGGGACACCGGGACCAGAGGGGCAGGGGCCTCGCCCTCTACAGCTTCTTGCCCTACGGTCTCC
>NW_021867946.1:0-841 GCF_006229205.1 Suricata suricatta | reverse complement strand
CAAACCTTGAGATCATGACCTGAGCCGAAGTCAGACATTTAACTGACTGAGCCACCCAGGCACCCCTAAATATGTTTCTCAATTAATGTTTATTGAAAAGACTGATTGGATAAATGGAAATATACATAATAAAGCATAAGAAGATTTAGAGATGAGACGAATATTTGTCCCTTTTCATAATGTCATGAAGAGTGCATTTATAAAAAAAATTGCTGTCTATTTGGACTGGCATCTGTCATCTCCATTCACTGGATGTAGGACCAGGGTCATTATGACCCTACAAAAGTCTTCTCCAAACCACCAACACTCAAAACATTGTCTTCTATCAACAATATTACCTTTTACTGTGACTTTTGAGCATTCCGCATACCATATATGCCCCACTCTTCTTATAAAGAAGACAGATTGGGGAGAAGGTTTTGCGGTGGCATTATCCTTGCAACCTCAGTCCCATATTCCACTTATCTCCATGATTTTGGAGCGCGGTGATGTAATTTGGCCTAATACCTGGCAGGAAATCTGCTTCCCACTCGCCTGTGACAGGTGGCTCCCAGACAGGTAGGCTGGTAGAGCCGGGCTCCCTTTTGTGCTGTCAAGGAGCGGCAGCATCCTGCTGGTTGATTGCCATGGCCTCACCATCATGTTGCAAGTCTCTCTTTCTTTTCATTCCCTCGCCATGAATCTTTCAGGGATTTGCTCCCGTTGTGAAAGAGGCTGTCACAGTTGGCAAAGTTCTACTGTGGTCTGCTTATCCCAACGAAACGTATTTCCATCTGTGTGGGGCATATGTCTGTGTTCTGCCATCTGACTTGTCTTCGACCAGACACCCAGACTTCCCTTA
>NW_021867945.1:0-841 GCF_006229205.1 Suricata suricatta | reverse complement strand
AACACAAGAAACAGGTGTTGGCAAGCATGTGAAGAAAAAGAAACTCTCTTGCACTGTTGGTGGGAATACAAACTGGTGTAGCCAATCTGGAAAACAGTATGGAGTTTCCTCACAATATTAAACATGGAATTTCCTTATGATCCAGCAATACACTACTGGGTATTTACCCAAGGAATTAAAAAACATTAACTGAAAATAACAGAATCATACTGTTTATAACAGGATTATTTACAATAGTGAGGATATGAAAACCACCCAAGTGTCCATCAATTGATGAATGGATAAAGAAGAGGTGAATATTATTCTTCCATAAAAAGAATGAAATCTTGCCATTTGCAACAACATGGATGGAACTAGAGTGTATTATGCTAAGTGAAATCAGTCAATCAGGGAAAGACAAATATATGATTTTGCTCATATGTGAAATGTGAGAAACACAACAGATGAACATAGGGGAAGGGAAGGAAAAATAAAATAAAAACAGAGAGGGAGGCAAACCATAACATACTTAAATACAGAGAACAAACTGTGGGCTCTGGAGGGGAGGAAGGTGGGGGGATTGGCTAAATGAGTGGTAGGCATCAAGGAAGACACTTGTTGATCGGATGAGCACTGGGTGTTATATGTAAGTGATGAATCACAAGGTTTTACTTCTGAAACCAACACTATGCTGTATGTTAACTATCTTAAATTTAAATAAGCTTAAAAAAAAAACAAAATAAAGGACCAAAGGAGAAAAAAAAGAGAGAGAGGGAAAATAAGAAACAGACTCTTGACTATAGAGTACAAAGTGATGATTACCTGAGGGGAGGGGAGTGGGAGGTGGGTTAAATATGTGATG
>NW_021867944.1:0-841 GCF_006229205.1 Suricata suricatta | reverse complement strand
AGGGAGGGCCTGGCCCCGCAGGGGGCTCTGCCCAACACAGGCATCTGGCCCAACTAGAGATCCTCCGTGGGCCTGGAACAAGTGTCCACAGGAGACGACGCCTGTTCCAGGCGGTTCTAATGGGCACCCACTGGTTCAGAACCAGTCTGCTCCAGTGCTGGGAGTGGAACAGATCAACAGAATGAATCTTGCCTTAGGGTTAAAGGAGGTGCTGGGAGATGTTAGGCCCCAAGGCCACACTAGACAAGGTGAAGGGCAAATGCCCAGCTATGCTTGCTCCCAATGTGAAGCCTCGCCCACCTGACTACTCCTGGAAGGAAGGAAGAGCCACCTTTCAGGGCAGTGATGGAGCAATCCTGGGGACCACAGAAAGGCAGAACAGCTGGGGTGGGGGCTCCCTGCCCCCAGCACGCACCTCCTGAGTCCCCTGGTCATCTGGGCCTGTGATGCCCTGCATTTGCTCCCAGCCTGAACCTCCTCACCTCCAAGTGGGAAGAACCTCTACCCCCATCCCCGGGATGGCCCTCCAGGGATGGTCTACCTCTCTAAGTTCTGCCAAGGGGCCACGGGGGTCAGTGGAGGCTCCAGGTAGAGGCGCCTGCCTGCTCCCTGAGATGCAGGGAAAATGCAAGAAAACCAAGACCTTGGCCTGAAGAGCTAACATCCAGCGGGAGAGAGCAGGGGATGCGGGACAGCAGGCAAGCGCGAGGAAGACTGTTTGCAAAAACTAGCAGCAACATGAGTTCCCCCTCCAACATCATTCCACTGCCAGCAAGAAAAAAAAGGGAAACGAGGCCACCGGGGACCATGGGCAGAAGCAGAGCTGGAGAGAAGGGCAGCC
>NW_021867943.1:0-841 GCF_006229205.1 Suricata suricatta | reverse complement strand
TCTTAGGATCTTTTTGGCTGTCCCTGGTGATTCTCCCCCTTCTAAATGTATTTCCCATCCCATTTCCCTACTTTGTTCTAGGCTGCTGCTACTGCCCCAGTCCTAGCTCCTGGAGTATTAAAGCAAAAGAGAAAAGGTAAGGAGGTCTTTTCCACAGTCCTGACTCTGCTTCTCTTCTATCATCCCCTGTCCCTCACCCTCACAAACCTGCTAGCAATGAGTGGAGACTAAATAAGAGTATGTATTCTGAATCTCAATTGTTTAAGTAAGAAGTAACAATTCTTAGAGTGTGCATTTCTGGGTCTATTAGGTAGCCTCTCTGAGATATGTAGATTAAAGCCAGCATACACACATTTGCATTAGACTCTGTATACTGAAGCATTTCACAGTAAACTGAAGTAATATAGCACTGTCATTACATGTTATTTTCAATTTTAAGCACATAAAGTATATGCTAATATTATATAATAATTTATTGAAATCATCTTAAGTGGCCTCATGAGTTGGTTTAGATTTTTTAGAATGGAAATTGATCACTGTGAATTCATACCACTCGCTCTTCTAGTTTAAGATTGCCCAAAAATACAAGACAGCATGACAATACGAAAATCACCAAAATAGATTATACTTGGTTATTTACTTTTATTTTATTATTTATATAGTTCTGAATAGCTGTTAATCCAGAAATATAAATTGATCAACTTGTATTACACATTTACTCTGTAATCTAAAATACTCTCCATCTTTCCCATACTTTAACTCATTTAAAACATATAGTAACTCTTGTAGAATTGTTACAAATATTTCAAATAACAGCAAATTTATACTTATTAAGGATGTA
>NW_021867942.1:0-841 GCF_006229205.1 Suricata suricatta | reverse complement strand
TTTCCATTGGCTTTTTAAAAAATCACATTTCCATAGTTTTTCAGGTCTAGTAGTTTATAAAATTCTATACTGAATATTATAAATTATGGGGACTTTTTTTCCCTCCAAATAGTACTGTGTTCTATCCTAACAAGCAGTTAAATTATAGACTGAGATCCTTGAATTTATAGTTTTGATTTTATACTTGGTTAGTGTGAGTCTGTAAAACGTCTGAAGTATTTCCTAAATGCCTACAATGTGACATAACTCAGACTCCAAACTGTATCTCTCTTGTACTGTGAGAAGCTCTCCATTTCCTTTAGCCTTTAAGCTGCTGTTTTCCACAGGATACACTGAGTCTCCCCCCACCCCCCCGGCTCCATGTACAATTCAGAGTTCAGGAAAATATTTGAGGGGGACTTATATTTGTTTATACTCAGAGTTGGGAACTATCTGTTTGTGGTTTCCATTCTCTCTGGAGTTTCTCTTCAATTTACAATTCTTCTGTAACCCCTTTATCCATTCTTTGCCACATCAAGCCAATAAGACTGAAGTTCTCATTCGGTTCTATCCGCTCTTATTGACAAAGATTGCAGTGTGGCTTCAAAATAAAACCATACATGTTTTGGGGTGCCTGTGTGCCTCAGTGGATTAAACTGAGATCTCAGCTTATGCTTAAGCTTTGGCTCAGATCATGATCTCATGGTTTGAGCCCACATCGGGTTCTCTGCTGTTAGCGCAGAGCCCACTTTGGATCCTCTGTCTCTTTCTCTCTTTCTCTCTCTCTGGACCTCTCACATGTGCTCTCTCTCTCAAAAAATAAACGTTTAAAAACAAACAAAAGAAATACATATTTTTCTTA
>NW_021867941.1:0-841 GCF_006229205.1 Suricata suricatta | reverse complement strand
AGAGGAGGAGCCTGAAGGTGTAATTGAACGGTTGTAATCTCACGATAAAAATTTAACAGAAGAAGAGCTGTTTATGGATAAGCAAAGAGAGTTCTTGCTTGAAGCGGGATCTACTCCCATCGAAGACGTCGTGGAGGCTGTTGAAAGAACAACAGAGGATGTAGGGTATTACAGAAAGTCAGTTGGCAAAACAGCAGCAGGGGCGGAAACAACTGAGTCCAATTTTAAGGAAGTTCTACTATGGGTGAAATGTTATCAAACAGCATCAAATGCTACAAAGAAACAATTTGTGAAAGGTCGAGTCAATCGAAGTGGCCAACTTCTTTATTATGTTCTTACAAGAAATCATGACTTAACTCTTGGGAGCTTAGGAAGACGTGAAGTAGGAAGACTCTGAACTCACCTGGTACCATGTTTATGACGAGATATCATCTAAGTCAATAAACTGAAAAAACATTCTGAAAACGGGCAGAACAAACTCCACCATTAATTACATAGAAGAAGATGTATCTGAAAGGTGAGGAAGGTCAGAAAGGAGGCTGCCGACAGGAAGAAGGGAGCTTTATGCACAGAAAGAGCAGATAAATGGGCCCTCACACCAGGGACCTCACACTGGGAACATGGATGCCCATAACACTTGGTTTTAAAACTCAGAGAGGCTTAATTCTGTTTGTGAAACCAGTGGGCCTTGGAACCCGATGCAGCACTGGACCTGGTGGGTAAGTGATAGCTGGGTCTCTGTCCCTAAAGAGATAGCAGCCTGCTTGCAGAAGCAACATGAAAACAGCAGTTTACACAACTCTGGGGCCAAACGGGAGACAGATCTCTTCATACTGACTAC
>NW_021867940.1:0-841 GCF_006229205.1 Suricata suricatta | reverse complement strand
ATTTATTTATTTATTTATTTATTTATTTATTTATAGTTTACTGTCAAGTTGGTTTCCATATAACACCGAGTGCTTGTCCCAACAAGTGCCATCCTCCATGACCATCACCCATTTTCCCCTCTCCCCCACTCCCATCAACCCTCAGTTTGTTTTTAGTATTTAAGAGTCTCTTACAGTTTGCCTCCCTCCCTCTCCTTAACTATATTTTTCCCTTCCCCTCCCCCATGGTTCTCCTTTAAGTTTCTCTTGTTATACATATGAGTGAAAACATATGGTATCTGTCCTCTGCCTGACTTATTTCACTTAACAAACACCCTCGAGTTCCATCCACGTTGCTACAATTGGCCATATGTCATTCTTTCTCATTGCCATGTAATACTCCATTGTACAGATAAACCACATATTCTTGATCCATCGGTCAGTTGATGGACATTTAGGCTCTTTCCATGATTTGGCTACTGTTGAAAGTGCTGCTATGAACATTTGGGTACATGTGCCCCTGTGCATCAGCAATCCTGTATCCCTTGGGTAAATCCCCAGCAGTGCTATTGCTGGGTCATAGGGGAGTTCTATTGTTAATTTTTTGAGGAGCCTCCACACTGTTTTCCGGAGTGGCTGCCACAGTTTACATTCCCACCAACAGTGTAGGAGGGCGCCCATTTCTCCACATCCTTGCCAGCATCTGCCGTCTCCTGATTTGTTCATTTTAGCCACTCTGACTAGTGTGAGGTGGTATCTCAGTGTGGTATTGATTTGTATTTCCCTGATGATGAGTGACACTGAGCATTGTTTCATGTGTCTGTTGGTCATCTGGATGTCTTTTTTGGAGAAGTGTCTATTC
>NW_021867939.1:0-841 GCF_006229205.1 Suricata suricatta | reverse complement strand
GAATAGACACTTCTCCAAAAAAGACATCCAGATGACCAACAGACACATGAAACAATGCTCAGTGTCACTCATCATCAGGGAAATACAAATCAATACCACACTGAGATACCACCTCACACCAGTCAGAGTGGCTAAAATGAACAAATCAGGAGACGGCAGATGCTGGCAAGGATGTGCAGAAATGGGCGCCCTCCTACACTGTTGGTGGGAATGTAAACTGGTACAGCCACTCCGGAAAACAGTGTGGAGGCTCCTCAAAAAATTAACAATAGAACTCCCCTATGACCCAGCAATAGCACTGCTGGGGATTTACCCAAGGGATACAGGATTGCTGATGCACAGGGGCACATGTACCCAAATGTTCATAGCAGCACTTTCAACAGTAGCCAAATCATGGAAAGAGCCTAAATGTCCATCAACTGACCAATGGATCAAGAATATGTGGTTTATCTGTACAATGGAGTATTACATGGCAATGAGAAAGAATGACATATGGCCAATTGTAGCAACGTGGATGGAACTCGAGGGTGTTTGTTAAGTGAAATAAGTCAGGCAGAGGACAGATACCATATGTTTTCACTCATATGTATAACAAGAGAAACTTAAAGGAGAACCATGGGGGAGGGGAAGGGAAAAATATAGTTAAGGAGAGGGAGGGAGGCAAACTGTAAGAGACTCTTAAATACTAAAAACAAACTGAGGATTGATGGGAGTGGGGGAGAGGGGAAAATGGGTGATGGTCATGGAGGATGGCACTTGTTGGGACAAGCACTCGGTGTTATATGGAAACCAACTTGACAGTAAACTATAAATAAATAAATAAATAAATAAATAAATAAAT
>NW_021867938.1:0-841 GCF_006229205.1 Suricata suricatta | reverse complement strand
AAAAAAATAAATAAATAAAAACGATCTAAGTAAACCTGAAGGAGGTAGAAGGAAGGAAATAATAAAAATAAGAACAGAGATTAATGAAATAGAAAACAAATGCCATACTAGAGAAGATCGACAAGGCTAAAAGGTACTTCTTTGAAAAAAGCTAATAAAATTTATTAATCCCTGAAGAGCTTCATCAAGTAAGCAGTGTAGCATTATCGGTAAGAGGAATGAAAAAAGACGTATTAATCCAGACCTTTCAGAAATTAATAAGATTTTGATAGATTTTTAAAAGATGGGTTTTTAAAAGATTTTATAGACATTAAGAAGATTTTATGAACCTTTTTGTTAATAAATTTAAACTGGGAAAATTCCTAGAAAGAGAAAACCTGAATTGACATCTAACTATTAAAGAAATTAAAATCTTTACTAAAATTCTTCCCACAAAGAAAACTGGACTTCAGTGGTGAATTCTACCAAAGATACTGATGGAAGAAAATGTGCCAGTGTTATAAGTCCTTTTAAAAACTACAAAAGCAGAATGCTCTCCACCTCATCCTTTGAGACAGGCATAACCACGATATCAAGGACAAGACAAGGGCAAGGACATTGTAGGAAAGAAAACATTAAGGGCCAGTTTTACTTGGCAACATAGATGCAGAAACTTAAATATTGGCAAACATATCCAGTATTGTATACGGAAGTGTACAGCCAAGTTAGACTTGTTTCAACAATCCAAGGGTAATTTAACATTTAAAAAATACATCAATTAGGGCACCTGGGTGGCTCAGTCAGTTGAGCGTCCAGCTGCGGCTCAGGTTGTGATCTCACAGTTTGCGGGTTCAAGCCCCGC
>NW_021867937.1:0-1696 GCF_006229205.1 Suricata suricatta | reverse complement strand
GCGCGTGTGTGTGATCTCAGGGCAGCGGGGGCAGGTCCCTGCTCTCCAGCGGAGCTTTGCTGGGACTGCTGCACTGATTGGCTTTTAAAGGGCCAGCCGCGTAATCAGTGTCTGCCCCGTTGTGTCCTCCAGCCTTGGCTCCCTCCCTTGCCATGTTCCATCTTCCTCAGTAAAAGCATTCCTGTTCTTCAGCTTCCCCTAGTCTAATTGACAGGATCCATTGTGGTCTGCCGAAAACTTTTGTTCTTTTTGTCTTTATCCCCCAAATGGGAATGCAAGGCCTATCTTTTTTTTTTTTTTTTAAGATTTTTTTGGACTGATTTCATACAAGGCAGCATTCTACATAAAAGGCAATGGTTCACCCAGGACAGAGAAGCCTACAGGTCCCAGAAGCCAAGCTAGAGCTGGACACCAACCAGAGAAAAGGACCGACGCATCTGGGGCCGGGCACGGGTCAAGAAAACGTATCCACTGAGTTTACAGAGTGGGGTTTTCTTGGGGTTTTGCAAGGGGACCAAAAACAACTCGTAATTTAGCCCTTGCGACAAATCGGAGAACTTGTTACCCAATCTGGGAGCGGAAGTCTGTTGAGGAGGCAGAGTCTACCTCCAATGTCAGCCCTGAGAAGAAGCAGTGATGGTCCCAGCACTGGTGGCCGAGACATCTGGAGGATTGACCTCCCTCTCTGGAGCTTCCAACCCCACTCTCTAGGCAGTGGTTCAGATCCCATGCAGGGACCGTTGCATTTGGGCACGGGAGAGAAGAAGGGGGCTTGGTAAATTGTCACTGGAAAATCATGACAGGGACCTCCATATTTTATGATCATCTAGAGAAGCTGATCTTCACTTCTCAGGATTACTTGACATCAGTCACATGTCATTTTCTCATAGGTGACTTTAGAGCTAAGGGGATATCCATTAGCTTGACTAGTAAAATGCTTTCGTTAATGGATTCTACAAGACATTCTAATATAGATTTATTCTTTGTTCCATATTACACCCTTATCGAGTACAAAAAAATTTTAAAAACCATTCTCAGCCTCAGAGGCACAGATCTCTGTCCAACAGTAATTATCAACAAGGCACTGCTATCTGAGAGCTACCTGTCACGCTAGTTCATTTTGTTCTTCGGGGATGCAGTGTAGCAGGCAGCGCTCCGTGGGCCAGGTCATTCCTGGCATTCCCTCAAGGGGGTGCTTCGTGCTGGAATAGCTCCCCCATGTCATGAAAAGCGAGCCAGTGCACGCGCACGGATTGGTTCTCTGCAGTTTGACTCCTCCCCAAGTAACTTGCCTCCTACACTCTTTACATCTTCCCAACAATCCACCTCTTTGGCCGTCTTCCATCTTTTATTTGAACGTCTTTACTTTTGCAATCCGTGCCCGGTTGTAACTGTGGCCTCACCTCTGGAGACTGAGCGTGTTTTGCATGTGGCAGCATCAACAGCTGGAGGAACTGGCTTCGAGTTCCAGCTTCACACATTCTCCCTATGGAGAGAGAAGGGCAAGAAATCTCTTGTGTGAATGCTGAGTTAATTTGACTGGTTTCCAATCTGCGTCTCAGTACTTTTTACAACTCATCGGGCATTCTTATATGCAGCAAAGGTTAAAACATCTCTGCTCATCGGAGTGCCTGGCTGGCTCAGTCCTTGGAGTGGGCGTGTGACTCTTGATCTTGGGGTGGTGAGTTCAAGCCCC
>NW_021867936.1:0-841 GCF_006229205.1 Suricata suricatta | reverse complement strand
GATTCTTGGGCTGACAATGAGAGAGCTGAATTCCTTCACCAGGTTTTCCACTCTATAGCCCTTTCATCTTGATCCAAGTTACATGGGATATGGCTTTGCACCTGAAAGCCAACAATGTTACAATCACTGTGATAAGATTTTTCAGTCAAAACAATTATTGGCAGCTCAGCCTTGGGAATCTATTGTTAAAGTAAAAAAAACAGTTTTGGAGCACCACCTAATCTGGCCAAGATTCTGTGTAATGGGCTTTGAAGCTACCCAGACTCTAATTAGAATCCTAGATCTGCCTCTTACCTTCTTTGTATTATGTGTGCATATGTGTACATGTCTGTGTGTTGAGTGGGAGCAAGATCTATATTTGTTACTATTATTTCAATATTATTTCAGTGCTCTGATTATTAGTTTTATCATCTGCAGAAATGTGGTATTTTTCCCCTCTATATCTGATGCTTAAGTAATATAACACATGAGAAATGCAGTTTTGGATTCACAGAAAACACACAAAATAGGTGGCTAATATTAAACGTAATCATAATAAAATAACATGCCTTTACACAATGAGGCAGAGCTTTTTGACCCATATCTTGGGCTGATTATCAAGTTACCTGTGGAATAATTTTTTAAATGAAGAATTTTAGACCTTTATTCTTATAGTTAAAGTTAGGAGACCTGGAATAGGGCCCAGGAATCTGAATTTTAGCATATTTCCTGTTTTCCAAAGGATCATTCAAAGAAATTTTGAAACACTAATGTGGCATCAAAGAATTTGTAAGGAAAATAACAGAGAAGATAAATATAAGATTAAGAATGTTTTAAAAATTCTCCATTCCTAAGATAAATC
>NW_021867935.1:0-841 GCF_006229205.1 Suricata suricatta | reverse complement strand
GGGCGCTGGAAAGAATCCTATGGGCCCAGACAGACCACCCGCTCCCCACTCAGCACATTCCAACTCAGGTCAGCCACTTTGTGACAGTGTCACCCGGACCCGCCACTTTCCCCCTCTAAGCCCCAGTTTACTTTTCTGCAAAATGGGAGCAATAACTATCTCCTGCCTCCCGCCATAACAAAACACCACAAACTAGGTGGTTTTCCACAACAGAGATTCACTCTCGCACAGTTCTGAAGCCCAGAATTTCAAAATCGAGGCTTGGCAGGGTCAGGTTCCCTCCGAAGACGTGAGGGGAGAGCTTATTCCTTGCCTCTGTCCTACCTTCTGGTGGCACTGGCAATTGCTGGCATTCTTGGGTTTGTAGATGCATTACTCCAATCTGGACCTCCACCATCACACATTTTCCCTGTGTGCGTCTGCGTGTCCCTTCTTAGTATTGGATAGTCCCTCCCTAATGACTCCATTTTAGCATTTTCAAAGATCTTATTTCCAAATAAAGTGCCTTCAATGTATCTTTTTTGGGGACTCAATTCAATTCATAGCAATAACATCACATGATATTGTAGAGGTTTAAAAAGATGCCTAAATCGAGCGCACAGTGCAGCGTCTGGCCCCTAGTTACTTTCATTCCAGAAACTTGTGAATTCATTTCTCCCATGTTTTCCCCTGCCCAGGACCCCCAGAGACATCTCTGCCCTATTGTGTTGTTCTTTCCTAACAAAATGCCATTTGTTTATTTAATTACACAAGTGTACATACTTGTAAAAGGGAAAATCTCAATATAAAAATACACTTATATGAAATGTCTGGAAAGGGAAATTGATAAACACAGAAAGTA
>NW_021867934.1:0-841 GCF_006229205.1 Suricata suricatta | reverse complement strand
GGTTAAGTGTCTGACTCTGGGTTTTGGCTCAGGTCATGATCTTGTGTCAGGCTCTGTGCTCACAGTGCAGAGCCTGCTTGGGATTCTCTCTCTCCCTCTCTCTCTGCCCTTCCCATTTGCTTTCTCCATCTCTCTCCAAATGAATAAATACACTTTTAAAAAAAACATGCAAAGTGTACTTGTGGCAAAAAAAAAAATAGAACACTTTAGGGTGAATTTTAGGTGAAGAAATAAGTTTGGCATTATATTTGAATGCAACACTAAAATATGCAATTATTTCAGTATGATTTTAGAGGGGAAAAAACTCACAACTGTGTGAGAGTAAAAATTCAATGAGCCAACATGGTATTTTCATTTAGCAAGAAAACTTGTTTGTAAATATTTGTCTAAAGATGGAACACTATTTTAAAATTTGCTTTCTGAATGCATTTATTTTAGTACACAAATAGGGAAGTGAATTGCACAGTGTATTTGTTTAGGGAAAAGATTTATGTGATAAACAAATTTTGAACCTGCAGAGTTATACATTTTCTCCTGAATGAGTAAAATTTATCATGACTTATAATTTATTGGGTAAGTATACCAGCAGTGAGGCACTTAGAAGCTGGGAAGATATATCATTTGAAGAAGTGATATAAAGATAAAATAAGAAGATAGAAAGTTTGGGCTTTTTAACATTATGATTATTTTATAAGATGGACAAGCTAAAAGGATCTGTGTATTAGTTGATGTGAATGTAAATTAATTAAGTCATTGGTATCTGGGAATTGGGGGAGTCACTTCCATGAGCCCTGATGTTATGAAAGTCATAATCTAAATAATTAAAAGTATATGTAGAAAA
>NW_021867933.1:0-841 GCF_006229205.1 Suricata suricatta | reverse complement strand
GAGCCTCATGTCTGCAGCTGTGAGGCCTCAGTGCCCATTCAGTCTAATGATCACCCTCTCCTCCAAGAAGCGGGGAGAGGGGGCGGGTATGACACGAGATGTTTGCTCTCAACAAGCAGAATAAACACACATGTGCATACATAGTCAGAAAACATCATTTGATGGCATCCATGCCCATGGGAGATTTCATTCAGAAATACTTTTCTAGTAACCGAAAGAACTCAAAGTCTTAGGATCCAACAAATCTTAGGACCCAACAAATCTGATGAAAGGTTAGGGAGACTACTGTGTACAAGCTAAAAGAGACAGAACTCTTCAGAAAACCAGAAGAGGTGTGTAGAAGACACAAGATCTTTTTCACCAAATCCCACAGTAAAAATGAGGAAACATTTTCAGTATAACCAGACAGTTAAGCAAAGAGTAGAGTAACGAACAAGTTTACATTAATTTCCTACAGTATACCAAGCACTGTGTACACATTTTAACAATAAATAATACTTTGTGTTGCTCATTCATTCATTTAGTAAGTATGTGTTCATGACCTTCTATGTGTCAGGTACTTGGAGGGGTACAGAAACTTAGAGACATGGTTTTCCTATTGTTGGGTTTTGAGTCTAACAGAGAGACAGATTCTTTGATGAAAATAATAATGGCTATAAATATGTTAGTGATAATACAACAAGTTAATATGCTGTCATTTATTGCATGCTTACTATGGGATAGGAACTGTGCCAAGCACTTGACGTTACTTTTCATTTAATCCCTCATAAATGCCCTGTGATTGAAGCACTAATACCATCTTCACTTTACTGAGAAGGAAAGTGAGCCATCGAGAGACTAA
>NW_021867932.1:0-841 GCF_006229205.1 Suricata suricatta | reverse complement strand
GGGCGCTGGAAAGAATCCTATGGGCCCAGACAGACCACCCGCTCCCCACTCAGCACATTCCAACTCAGGTCAGCCACTTTGTGACAGTGTCACCCGGACCCGCCACTTTCCCCCTCTAAGCCCCAGTTTACTTTTCTGCAAAATGGGAGCAATAACTATCTCCTGCCTCCCGCCATAACAAAGCACCACAAACTAGGTGGTTTTTCACAACAGAGATTCACTCTCGCACAGTTCTGAAGCCCAGAATTTCAAAATCGAGGCTTGGCAGGGTCAGGTTCCCTCCGAAGACGTGAGGGGAGAGCTTATTCCTTGCCTCTGTCCTACCTTCTGGTGGCACTGGCAATTGCTGGCATTCTTGGGTTTGTAGATGCATTACTCCAATCTGGACCTCCACCATCACACATTTTCCCTGTGTGGGTCTGCGTGTCCCTTCTTAGTATTGGATAGTCCCTCCCTAATGACTCCATTTTAGCATTTTCAAAGATCCTATTTCCAAATAAAGTGCCTTCAATGTATCTTTTTTTGGGACTCAATTCAATTCATAGCAATAACATCACATGATATTGGAGAGGTTTAAAAAGATGCCTAAATCGAGCTCACAGTGCAGCGTCTGGCCCCTAGTTACTTTCATTCCAGAAACTTGTGAATTCATTTCTCCCACGTTTTCCCCTGCCCAGGACCCCCAGAGACATCTCTGCCCTATTGTGTTGTTCTTTCCTAACAAAATGCCATTTGTTTATTTAATTACACAAGTGTACATACTTGTAAAAGGGAAAATCTCAATATAAAAATACACTTATATGAAATGTCTGGAAAGGGAAATTGATAAACACAGAAAGTA
>NW_021867931.1:0-841 GCF_006229205.1 Suricata suricatta | reverse complement strand
AAACACCAGTGAATTCCCAATCACCATGAATGAAGGCTTCCCTTACTCCATATTCATTTTGGTGTCTCTGTGCAGTTTACCACTCTCTTGAAAAGTTCATTTTACAAATGAATTTTCCAAGATGACTACAGCATTTTATGAGATGCCTGGTTGAAAAAACAATCTCTGGTGAGCTAGTAAATGTGGGTTGGAGTGAACAAAATCAAACAGTTCTTTCTTTTCAGATTTCTCAGCATCTTTCATATTATAAATGGTGTCAGGGGCGCCTGGGTGGCTCAGTCACTTGAGCTTCCAATTCTTAGTCTCGGCTCAGGTCATGTTCTCATGGTTCATGGGATCAAGCCCTGTGTGGGGTTCTGTACTGACAGGGCAAAGCCTGCTTGGGATTCTCTTTCTCCCTCTCTCTGTCTCTCCCCCACTTTCTCTCTCTCAACATAAATAAACATAAAAAAAGAAAAAAAATGAAATGTCCTCTACCAACATTCAAGAGGAAAAACAGAGCATCTGTGTCCTCTACATTCTTCTGACCATGCAACCTGACCTTATAATTCCTAAAGGTGGTGTTTTGTATTTAAATGCTCCCGGAATACTGCTGAAAGCTATGATTGTATAAACATTTTTAAAATCTTTTTCTGTGACTTCACCTCTTGCTCCCTTTCTTTTCTTTTCTTTTCCCCCCTTTTTCTTCTCTGAAGTAATTTCTTTTAGAAAAGAAGTCCACAAAACAATATGTACATCATTGTATCTTGGGGCTTAAAACTTATAGAAATATATTTATCAATAGCAGCATAGTAGTAGACAGAACCCAAGCTGATTGGAATAGGAAATATCATCAGGTAAT
>NW_021867930.1:0-841 GCF_006229205.1 Suricata suricatta | reverse complement strand
CCAATAAGCTTCACATTCATAAAAAGCACCATGGAAAATAACAATTATTTACAAATTGAGAGAGAGTTTATGTCACTAATGCTAAGTTGACACTGAAAATGACATTCTATAAATTAGATTCAACTCCATTTTTAAAGAAACAACAAAAATTAACACTGAGAACTAAAAGAATAAAAGGTTTTAAGTCAAAAGTTGAATTTTTCTGTCAACCCTTTAAATGAATTCAACAGTACGTATTTATAGCTGGCGTGGACTCTCAACACTCCTGACATTAATAACCTGGAAAAGAACAAACACTGCTTCCTGATCATTACTCTCTGGTCCTTACTCTTGAATACACCCACGTCTAAGGTTCCTGCTGAATTAGGAGACATTGACCAGATAACTTATTGTCCAAACCAAAAGACATTTTAGGATAATAACATGTGTAAGGTCACAGGCATACTGGAATGGATTAAATGGAGTAAAGGTGAAATAAGACAGCATGAACAAGACAATAGTACATCATACTATATTACCTCTATAACTATAACAACTAATTAAATACAAATTATTACAATTCTCAAAATGAAAATAGTGTCTGAGTGCTATAATAAACAGCACTCAGACAGTAGAATTGTTACAGGAAAAGGACATTTACCTTTAAAAAAAAAAAACGCCATATTAGCAATAGTGTCAACAGTGATTTCACTGGAATGTGCCTGAGCCACAGACACCAGACCTCATATACAGCCTGGCAGCCTTGTGGCCAAGGCCAAGATGGAAATTTTCCTAACTCTGGAGTCGTCTGTTCTACCTCCACCCAGGCTGAACGCTACCGTCTTCAGCTAGCCATGCGGGC
>NW_021867929.1:0-841 GCF_006229205.1 Suricata suricatta | reverse complement strand
CCATTTCATAATCCCATCCCAGAATTCTTGTTGTTCCTCATCCTCACCAGCATTTGCTGTTGCCAGTTTTTATTTTTCCATTTTATCCATTCAATAGATGATAGTGCTATCTCATATCTCATGGTTTTCTTTTATATTTTCCAATAACAAAAATTTTTGAACATATTTTCATGTATTTACTTGCCATTTGTATATTTCTTGCCATTTGCATGTCTACCCTTTGAAGTAACTATTAATTTTATTATTATTAACTCCATTTAACAAATGAGAAATCTGACAATCAAAACAATACATTACTTGTTTTAAGGTCATGTAGCTGGTAACAATAGATTTTCACTATTCTACTTTTAAGTAACATATTATGAAAATGAGTAAAGGAAACCTCCTTTAAAATGGCTTCAGGAAGCCCTGAAGGGGGAGTTCTCACACTCACACCGCTGGTTGTAGCCTGTATAATTGTCAGGAAGAAGGAAGATAAGAATAATTTTGACAAAGTAAGGAATGTTCACATAGAAATTTTATCTCCTGCTTTTAAGAAAAAGAAGGAAGGTCCCTTTCTGCCCCAGAAACAAGGCACTAACCAGCACTACTAGCAGACATGGACAAAATGCTGCAATCTCAAACTCTTATTCTCTAAGGAGCTTATGTTCAAAACAACCCTCCCCAGTTTCCTCCTAAAACCATATAGAAGCTGCCCTTCTCCCTGTCTCTTCAAAAATGTGCACTGTTTGCCATAGTTCCCTTATTCCAAATCTGCAATCCCTCTACTATTCCTGAATAATTTCCTTTTGCTACTAAAATAACTGGTTATTTTATTTTCAAGATTCTCAGCACTTACAGA
>NW_021867928.1:0-841 GCF_006229205.1 Suricata suricatta | reverse complement strand
AGTTCCCAGTGGCCTCTGCCCTTGTGTGTTCTCAGCATGACTTTGGGCTGTTCACATTCCTATTCAGTGTCTGACTCCCCATCTTCCCCAGAGGACAAAATTATCTTGAATCAACTTTTATACAATTTTTCTTAAAGCCACCTGGCAAGCTAATATTTTAAGTATGTTAATAAGTAATTATTTGATGATATATCGAAGTTATAAATTTGTAACGTTATATCGTATGAGCAATGTGTTATTTCCCCAAAGAGATGCTTTAACTTTCTTTTCTACTTAGGAAGAACAGGTCAGTTCGCTGATTACAAGCAGAGCACACTCCTTGAGCCTCAGGACTTGTGAGGGGTCATTTTGGTGCCAAGATTTACCCAACCTACAATGAGCAGACATGTTTTGTTTGATCACCCCATCTAGGTGCTGCATTATAGGGGACAAAAGGTTTTACTGATGACTTGATTCTTCAGGAAAAACAGCATTTCTTTAGTGAGTTGTGCTTCAGAATTCTACCAAAATCCACTGTTATAAAATAAAAGGAATGTTCTTAGAAAATGCCATTTAAAAAAATTAACTTTAATTCTAGTACAAAATGCCATTTAAATATATTTTTCTTCCAGGAAACATCCTATTTTCCACAACAGCTTGTGTGTGCCATGGGAGAATAATTGAGCAAATGGAAGTTTTGAAGAGAAAAATCTCCTCTGAAGTCTTAATTTAACTTAACTACTTAAGGTTCAGAGTCAAGATATTTAGGCATTATGAGAAGCAGAATACTTCGCATGTTTTACTGGGGGAATTTTGCTTTCTTGCAAAACAAAAATAAGAAAGAAAAGCTCCTTTGGATGGA
>NW_021867927.1:0-841 GCF_006229205.1 Suricata suricatta | reverse complement strand
GAACCTACAGTCTAGAATGAAAAACAAGCAAAAGCATTAAAATATGTTATGTTTTTGCTAGGAGTACAAAGAGCTATGAAGTACAAAAAAGAAATGCTAAATTGATGGATCTTTATAGATAATATTTTCCCTTTTTTTTTTTGATTATTTAGGAAACTTTGAACATACCTCAAAAGTAGACAGGATAGAATACCCCATTCATACCTCCAACTCATTTCTCTTTTGCCTTTATTATTTGAAGCAAATTACATAATAGGTGTCATGTAACTTCAAAAATAAATGTTTTACTATATACTTATAAAAATAGGGAACGATTTTTTATCAGTATAAATTTAGGAGGATTCAAAAATGATCAAAATGTACCAACTCTCCTGGATAGCTAGTGGCACATTTTTGCAATGGATAGCTAGACTACATATGTTTGCCTCGCATTTAATAAACTTGTTAGACTATTCCATGTATTCAAATATCTATAATTAGATGGAAAAGCTCTAATTTTTATTGGTGGTTTATTATGTTGTTTATAAACTCATTGGTTATGCATAACTTTCTCCTATTCAAAATATAAATTTAAAAAGTTCAGTTGAATAAACAGTTACCATAATAACTGCTGGAGGAAAAACTTTCAGTTGAAAATGGATGATATACATATTGAGCCCTATTCAATAAAGACAATGCAGAGTTGTCTTAGCTTATAGCTTTATAGCAATAATACCACAGACTGGGCGATTTGAACAACAAACATTTCTTTATAGTGCTGGATCTTGAGAAATCCAAGATCAGTGCACCTGCAGGTTTGGCACCTGGCAGGATGTTTCCTGGTTCACAGATTGCCATCCTC
>NW_021867926.1:0-1696 GCF_006229205.1 Suricata suricatta | reverse complement strand
CACAGCTACTATGTTCTCTCTGTCCAAGCACCAAGCAGGCAAGTACTACTTCTGGCCTAAAGTTGACAGCCATCAAGATTTATTCATGAATTCATTAACTGACAGGTGAGGTCTCAAACAAACCATAATCACGGCTCCCGGCTGGGGGACTGTCAGTTGTTGTGGGAGACTGGGTGAGAGGGAGCATGGTAAGCATTAAAGTGAACTTGGCCCCAGTCTGGGCCTTCCTTCTGCAGTGACTGTCCTACTGAAACTCAAGTGAACCCTGCAATTAGGCAAGAAACCTCATAAGGCTTGACGAGAAGTTCAAAACCAGACACATTTCTGGGCAGAGAAGGACGCCGCTGCAAATAGGCAATTTTCCCTGGCGTCACTGCATGCCAGTGGTCATAGGGCTAGGGGCAGCTCCCACACTAGGAAGGAAAGGTGGCTCGTAGCAACGAAGACCCTCAGGATAAGGGGAAGGTGGGGACTGGGCTGGCGGTGGGGAGTGTCACACCATCTCGAGGGTTTGAGAGGAATCTTGGCATTGGGCCCATAGGCCTCTCAGCTATTAATCCACACCCGCCTGAAAAGACAAGGTCCAAGGTTCCACCAGCCTGGGCAGGGGGAAGCCACCTTGTTTCAGCCCGAGCTGAATCTTTAGCCTGAGCAATCGGTATGTGTGTGTGCTGGTCGGGGGGTGTTGCACCCCTGTGGGGCTGCCCGAAGGCCCACATGCATTGGAGGCAGCACTGGCTCCCGCCCTGGCCTGTGGGGTGAAGCTGAACGGCCCCAAGCCAGCCCCGGCCGCACTGCACCGCTGTTCAATTCTCCCCTGACTACAGGGCTCACCTTCTTAATGAACTCGGGGATGAGCTTTTGGCCCGTCAGGTGGTCTAAGGAGGAACAGCAATCTAATTCCAAGACGTAGCGTTCGTTGTGAAGATCATTTTTCTGAGATCTGAAGAGAGGGGAAAAAAGCAAAGATTAAGATTTTGTAATATATATATGTATGAGTCATTGGGCATTTAATAAAACCCCAAATTCTTTCCTGAAAGGGAATACCAAAAAGGCACTGCTGAAAAATAATTTATAGTAAAAACTCAAATTATACATAGATGTATCATTATACACATCATGGAAAGACCTCCAAGACATAGCATTACGTAAAACACATCATTATAGAATTTTAGTACAATATGGCATATGTGTTAAATAACACACACACACACACACACACACACACACACACAATGTTTATTTCCCATGGGTTTATATCTGCCAAGGCACAGACAAGAGGCACACCAAACCAACAATAGCATTTAATTCTGGGGGAAGGAGAGGGTCTGTTGGGGAACTGAATCTAGGAGTGATAGTGGTAACTGAAAGCAACTTTAGCATATCTTTAATTTTTTCCACTTTTTCTGAAAAGAATATACTCTTACAGCACTTAGAAAATTAAAATTAATTTAAAAAGACTTAAAAAGTTCAATCCCTACAGTAGGCAATCTGGCAAAACCTGTCAAAATGCACTAAAGAAAGAATATAAGGTGGGGCCCCTGGTGCCTCAGCTGGTTAAACATCCGACTTCAGCTCAGGTCGTGATCTCACGGTTCATGGGTTCAAGCCCCGCGTCAGGCTCTGTGCTGACGGCTCGGAGCCTGGAGCCTGCTTCCGATTCTGTGTGTCCCTCTCTCTCTGCCCCTCCCCTGCT
>NW_021867925.1:0-841 GCF_006229205.1 Suricata suricatta | reverse complement strand
ATTTAGTAATTCATTCCCTGAGGGATTCCTTGAATGACTGAGACAGTTGCTTTTTGCCTCCAAGGCAGCCCTAAGACCCTTCACTAGGTAGCATTCTGAGACCATTTGTGGGCTGTCTACTGAGCTCTTCTCTAGGATATACCCAAGATTTCTCATCATAATCATACTTAGCTGGGACTCTGTTGGGACCCTCTCATGGAAAGGTCCTGGGAAACTCAATTCAGTCTTTGCTAGATCCTTGCTACTATGGAGCAAGAGAATTTTGATGAAACATGTGTGCCTTTTGGCTGAGACATTTCTGTTAATTGACACTATGGCTCCATCAGTGCTCAAGACTGTAGATTTCTGCAGGCATGCAGGGACCAGTGTGGGCTTACCTTCCTTGGACCATGAAACTCCACAGTTTCTCCTGGGGTTCCTATATAATATGAAAATCATCAGAAAGGATGGAGACTGTTACATAGGCATGGAATTAACAGCTAAACAATGGAAGGTTGTGAGGTTGAGGATGAACAACTTCTTGAGATTTGAGGAACCCAGGGATTACCCCTACAACCTTTCCTGGTCCTTCTTCAACACATGCCATGTCAGTTGCTGAGTTCATCATTGTAGGAGAGTCTTCTTGGATCTATGTGAAAACAGCCCACAGCCCCTAATCTGGGATGAAGAAGAAGAAGGTATGATTGGGAGGCAGGATTGATGGTGGGCCTGGGGGTTTATCTGAGTGAAAGGTTGGGCCTGAGATTGGGATAGGAATTGTGGCATTGTTGGGGATATACACCAGGGAGAGGAAAGCAATGGGAATGAGAATGTAGTAGAAGTTCTTGATCATGCATTTTGA
>NW_021867924.1:0-841 GCF_006229205.1 Suricata suricatta | reverse complement strand
GTCCCCGAGTCCTTGCCAGGTGGGTTCCCCTGCCACCTCCTCTCGGAAGCCCTCCTGTGGCAGCCTTGGCCCTGGCATCCCGTGGGGACTGTTCTCAGGGCCCCCAGCACAGTCTCCTTGGGTCTGGGCCTCTTCTGGACTGGCTTCTGAGAGGTCAGAGTGTCTGCAAGGGGGGCCCTGCGGGGGCTGGCGGCCGCTCCCGATGCAGCTGAAGGCCGCTGTCCCAGCCCCCGGGCATCTCCGTCACAGCCCATCAGCCAGGTGCTCCCCGGGCAGATCTTCATCCGCACTGACAGAGTCACGGTGGCTTTTCCTCTGACGCATGGCTCCGTGACCTTGTGGCTCCGTGGCTTTGGGGCTTCGTGGCCCCGCACAGGTTTGCTTCCGGGACGGGGCTGGAAGTGTTCTCGGCCCTGAGCGCCAGAAAACAGGAGGCCCTAGGACGGTCCAAGCTCCAGGCTTCAGATGCCAGCGAGAGGGGGCCTGTGAACTTGACCGAGCTCTGCCCAAGGCTTGGGTCCAGGATGCGGGACCCCAAAGCCCAGGTGCCTCCCACCAGGAGGACTGGGTCATCCCCATTTCTATGGATGAGGCCATTTCAAAAGCAGACAAGTTTGCTTTTTGCCCAAAGTCACATGGCAAGTGACGAGCTGGGACTCATGTCCGAGCGGACCAGCACTTGGATCTAGCAGTCTCTGCCGGCCAGTCCTGCGATCTGGGGGACGCCGCTGCTCCTGTGTCTGCGGCAGCCACTGTCCGTCCCCTCAACCGGACCCCCCCCCTCAGCAGTGCCGTGTAGGCCCCGCGCCCAGCACTGCTGAGCACCGAGAAGCCGTTACGT
>NW_021867923.1:0-841 GCF_006229205.1 Suricata suricatta | reverse complement strand
GAGCACCCCCACGTGCCGAGCTCCCTGCCGAGGGCGGTAGGGGCGGCCAGCACAGCCCACCCAGCCCGGCCCTCCAGGTCAGCAGAGCTGGGCCGGCGCCAGCCCAAAAGACACACGGCGCCGGCCACACCATTTAACCTGCAAGGGACCCGTTCAGAGTCAGACACAGACGGAAATCCCCGAGGCTACCCTTCACCTGAATAACACCCACAACAGGACCATCTCTGCACGCAGTCAGGATAAAAAATAGGTAACAAGCTTTTTTTCTCATCTTTTCCCCTGGGAGGCCTTCAAAATCGGGTATTTGACGCCAACAGTGTATGTCACGTCAGCCATCGAGGCTCCTGGCCCCTGCCTGGACAATGCAGGCTAAGAGGGGAACAGCAGAGCAGGGCAGGGCGAGGGCCTTCCTGAGAAGCCAGGGGGCATCCAGCCGGTCCCTGAAGAAGGTGCGAGAGCATGGAGAACTCTCCCAAGTGGGAAGCGCGAACACGGCACATACAAAGGTCCTGAGGCAGGCATGTGCTCGGTGGGGCGGGAGCAGACCCCAGTGAGAAACGGCACAGAGCGAGAGCCTGAGGCCTCGCAGGTTGGGACCCTGGACGCTGGAGAACGAGAGACCTGCGTCAAAGCCCGGGAAGCTGTCGGGAGCCACAGACCCAGAACCACCACCTCCTCAGCGGTCACACTCACACCCCATTCGAAATCAAGGGACAGGAGAGATCTCAGCACTGAGTTGCATCATTCCGTTGTCCCCCATGGCCTCAAAGAGTGTACTTGAAAACACTGCAGCTGTGCTGACAGCTCGGTGCCTGGAGCCTGTGTCAGGTCCTGGACCCTC
>NW_021867922.1:0-841 GCF_006229205.1 Suricata suricatta | reverse complement strand
ATATTTATCACGCATTTTCACAAAATGACCTCTTTGTTCAGGGGAATTGAATGACTCATGGGAGGTCTTTCCCGTTGGAGCTTCTCACAAAGCGGCCCCTGACTGTTTGCCTTTCTGAATAGCCTGAGTGATTCCAAACTCTCTCCTGCAAAGAGGGGTGAGGGCCGAGGCCGTGTCCCCCATGAAGGAGACCTTGGTTTCTCCCCCGCGCTCACACGCTTGGAAAGACGGGTCCAAACCCCAGGCCCAGACGTTAAGTTGTTTCTCTGAACGGCAGAAAAGATCGGGTCCTTTACCCTTCAGTGGCTCTAGGTCCGAAATGCCAGGCGCACTTGTGCGAACAGATACAGACACACCCCCTAAACCTATTCTGGCTGCCGACCTTGACTTTGTACGCGGAGCGAGATTTGGGACGGGAAATCCGTCAGACTCTGCTCCCTCGCGCCTCCTGAGCCCTGACCTCTGATTTCCCCTGGATGCGGTCCCTCCCGGGGACAAGGTGTCCGTCAGAGCCGCTCAAGGTAGCAGAGCGAGGGCTCGGCCCATGTCTTTCAGCGCCGCTGCCATGTGGCATTCCCTGCGGCGCAGACCTCTCTATGGTTCTGGATTTAATTTCCTCCTTTACTAAATGAGA
Organism: Suricata suricatta; assembly: GCF_006229205.1. Taxonomy (NCBI): domain Eukaryota; kingdom Metazoa; phylum Chordata; class Mammalia; order Carnivora; family Herpestidae; genus Suricata; species Suricata suricatta. Next base: position 207 of record NW_021867922.1, on the reverse strand, counting down.
GTTGATAAAAAACATGTTCAGTGCCGTGGGAGCCTAAATTTTCCATTTTCCTTTCTTTTTTCCTTGCTTTTACCTGGGCTACCATGCTCTGGTAGGAGTGTTTGTTTTTTTGTTTTTTTCTTTTCCTTCTGAATTTCTGCTGTTTGGGAGTGCAGCAAAGCCCCAAAGTCCTTCAGGAATAAACCACGATTTTGGTGAGGCCGTCTT
>NW_021867921.1:0-841 GCF_006229205.1 Suricata suricatta | reverse complement strand
GAACTGGGAGATCATGACCTGAGCTGAAGTTGGATGCTTAACCAACTGAGCCACCCAGGTGCCCCTCATGAATTATATCTTAATAAAGCTGGGGGAAAAGGTTATGGAGGAAAAAAAGACCAAAATCTTGATAGAAAAAGGGGGAAAGGACATGAAGAAATAACTATGAAAAGATATAAAAATTGCCTTAAGCATATTCAAACATGTTCAAATTTGTTTAAAATTAGAAAAATACAAATTAAGCAACAGTGAGGTGCCACTTCTCACCTATTAGTTTGGTGAAAATTAAAATTGATGGAATGGTGACATCCTCTGTTACTTACAGTGTGGGAAAACAGGCACTCTAAAACATTACTAGTGGGAAGGCAACTGGCAAAAGCCTTCTAAAGGGCGAGGATGTGGAGAGACGGGCACCCTCCTACACTGTTAGTGGCAATGTACACTGGTGCAGCCACTCTGGAAAACGGTATGGAGGTTCCTCAAAAAGCTATCCATAGAACTCCCCTATAACCCAGCAATAGCACTGCTACGGATTTACCCAAGGTATACAGAAGTGCTGACACATAGGGGCACAAGTACCCCAATGTTCATAGCAGCACTGTCAACAATAGTCAAATCATGGAAAGAGCCTAAATGTCCATCACCTGATGAGTGGATCAAGAAGATGTGGTGTATATATATATGTATATATATATATATATATATATACAATGGAGTATTACATGGCAATGAGAAAGAATGAAATCTGGCCATTTGTAGCAAAGTGGATGGACCTTGAGGGTGTCATGCTAAGCGAAATAAGTCAGGCAGAGAAGGACAGATACCATGTGTTTGCGCTCAT
>NW_021867920.1:0-841 GCF_006229205.1 Suricata suricatta | reverse complement strand
TCTCTCTCTCTCACTCTTGCACTCGCTCTTTCCCTCTCTCTCTTCCTCTGCCTCATTTCCCCACTCAACGTGTGTGTTCTAAAAAAGAAAAAGGAAAAGAGAAGAGAAGGGAAGAAAAGGGAAAAAAATTCTTCTAGAGGCCTTCTCTCTTGCTCTCAGATTCCTGAGGCCATTCCATTTGCATACCCCTCACCCACCCAGGTGAGTGATGATAAACCTATCCATGGGCATAGCAAATTTTTTAATCAACTACAGAGAAAGTAGGGGACTTCGGGCACTCTCTTAATGCCTCTCTCCACATGTAATGTCCTTTCTGCTCTGAAGAGCTCTTTAGATTAGAAATGATCTCCCTGCCCCCTTCCTTTACTCCCAGCACAGAAAAAAATTATGACAGTGTATCCTGGTAATTTTTATGCTGAAGGCAAAATTTGTTAGTATTCTTTAAACCTTGAGAAATAATAAATGTTAAGCCTAACTTGTTAAGTTTTATCCTGGAATATTTAAGTAGCTGAACATCAAGTGACTGAAAAACTATAACTTAGAAATATTATAATGTAACAAGTCTGTATGGGTTGTAGTAAAGTTCTCTAGACCCAAATAATCTGAATTGAAAATTCATAAAAGAATGTCTATGTTATTACAGTATATAGAGGTAAACATTCATAGTAACATGATGCAAAAATGGTCACTTGAATACTCATTAAAGGGCACTTGTTTTAAATATTAAGTGATGCACAGCATGAACAGGTAAACATTAGTCAAATATAGTATTTATTACTTTTTTAAATTCTTTTAAATGTTTATTCATTTTTTCACACACACACACACACACACACACACA
>NW_021867919.1:0-841 GCF_006229205.1 Suricata suricatta | reverse complement strand
CTTCTGGAACCGAAGCCTCTTGAGGAATACTGAACCTAACTTCAAGTTCGCTGCTTCCTCAGTTTTTAATTGACTGCAATTCTGAGAGCTTAAGAAGAGAATTTCGGATACCTCAATTTTACCAGTACTCAATAAATCATTACTTATAAAAAGGAATTTCTCTTTATATTTATATAAGATAAGAAACAGTCAGAGCCATGGAAAAGTTAAGGAGGCATTAGTTACTTGATGTGAGGAAAAAAGGTCTGACTAAATTATTTTTTAGGCTGTCCTAAGAAACTATAAAAGTAGTGCTAAAAAACAATACTTAAGGGAAAGTAGATATTAGACAGTGACTTCTGACTGATTCACAGTCAGTTCAAACCAAAATTCCCAAAGAGCTGTGCTGATACAAGGCTTCCTGTAGTTCAGGTAAAAACAAATATTCACTCACTTGGAAGATACACATTAACTTTAGGAATACTTTTCTTTGTTAAGAAGCATTTTATAGACTAGTCTTTGTCCAAAGAGGAAAAGATTAATAATGTATCAATACGCTCTGGATATCTGATCAGATGCATGAAATACTCCCTTGCTTCTAGAGAATTCCATATTGGTTATCTCCCTCTCATCCATGTTTGATGGTAAATTAACCTTTAAAACCTGATTCCTCATTAAGTGGAGGTCTAAGCATTAATGTTTTTTTAAGATAAAAAAAGGGCAAATCTATATTCTATGTAATATTCTATTAAATTATATATAAATTGAGGAATTTATTACCGTTTCATTTTAATAGATCTTACCATTAAGAAGTTGTAAGTTTATTAAAATATTTATTAAAAATTGGTAAAAATTACTAAAA
>NW_021867918.1:0-841 GCF_006229205.1 Suricata suricatta | reverse complement strand
CCTTAGAAATCAAACTGGCTCCAGTGTGACTCCACATGAGCACGTTCTGACAACGATCACTTACAGATTCTGCAGCCAGTGACCTTGAGGTACCCCCACCTCTGCTGTAGGTTGGAGTCACACTTCCTTGTCAAACCCAGAAAAGACTTGTGAATTCCTATGACACTGTCTGTTCCTTTCCTGGCCAGTAGTGCCCCTTTGGAGGGCGGGTGGCCCAGGTTTCAGAAAAGGGCAGCCTGTTGTATCTCTGAGCTGCAAATGAAGGGAGCAGGCAGGGGGGGCAGCCTTGCTGGAGAAAAGGCAGAGATGGCCACTAGCGTCTGCGTGAATCACACAGGGCAGCGTAGCAGCTGAAGTCTCTTCAATCTCCGTGATTCATGCAGATGCCGATGGCCATTCTTCACCCGCCTCTATTCATTCGTATTCATACAACTAGTATTTATAGAGGCCCTACTCCACGCTATCCTCCTACCCAGGGGTCCACAGGCTCCTCTTTGTTCTGCCCTTTCAGGAACAGATCTGTCAACCTCGTGAACATCTCCAACGCCCACCCACATTTCATCAGGCGATTCCTAAGTGGCAGCTCACCCTCATGCAGACTGTCTGCCCAGCATTCAACACTGCAAACATCATCCACACCCCGGAGCCACTCTTACCCTAAGGAAAGAATCCAAAGCGCCGTTCTCCATGAACTCTGTGATGATCATGACAGGCCGACTCTTGGTGACCACGCCTTCCAGGCGGATGATGTTGGGATGGTCAAACTGGCCCATGATGCTTGCTTCGCTCAGGAAGTCCCGGCGCTGCTTCTCCGAGTACCCGGCTTTCAACGTCTTGATGG
>NW_021867917.1:0-841 GCF_006229205.1 Suricata suricatta | reverse complement strand
CCAGGTGTTTGGCGAGTGGGGTCTTCCTTCGCGGCCCCGTGTGTGGTCAGGGCGTCGAGGGGCTCTGCAACCCCACCCCGGATCCGGGGCGTGGGCGTGGGAGGGGCTGACGCACAGGCGAATGACAGCTGTGATGCTGGTGACCCGTGGGGCCAGCCGTGGTGTTAAGGGTGAAGTAGAATACGTCGTAATTAGCATTCTAGCAACAGAGAGAGCGTTTCTTTAAATACCCACTTCCTGCTGAAGTTTTGGTGAAATATTACTGGTTTTCCTCTAAAAGGGTGTCGTAAATGAAGTTGTTTCTTGGATATTTGGCAATAGAGGGAGGCTGAAACCTTAGATCGAGGCCTGCAGGGATTCAGGAAATGTGCGTACGTAAGGTGCTGTCTGGCGGGCCACAGGTGTGGCCTGCTGGTGTCCTGGTTTGCTTTGCAGATGGAAGCTTCTGCAGCCCAACCATGTTCTCTCACATTTTTATAAAAGCCACTTGACTGAGGTGTAACTGACCCCCCGTGAACCGCGTGGGTTAGGGCACGGCTGGGGCAGTGTGGGCACAGGGAGATCCGCATCAGTGAGCCATCACTGCCCACTGCCTTCGATGCTCCTGCCCACCCTCCCCCCCAGGATGGCCTCGCTGGGGAGGAGTTTTCAATTAAATGCACAGTACATCGGTTATCTTTCTTAATGGGATTGTTTTTAATAATAAAAGGTCACTTTCTGTGACAGGACTGCAGGCACCAGATGAATTTTTTTCTTTACTCTCCCTTCTCCGCTGCTCTGAGACCTTCACGAAGAACAAGGTGCACGTCATGTCCCTCCGCCCTGAATATTTCTGATGGAG
>NW_021867916.1:0-841 GCF_006229205.1 Suricata suricatta | reverse complement strand
CATAAAACTCCTAGAAGAAAACATAGGCAGTAAGCAAGTTAACATGGTCTTGGTGATCATTTTTTCGGTCTAACAACAAAAGTAAAAGCAGCAAAAGCAAAAATAAACAAACGGGAATTATCAAACTTAAAAGGTTCTGCACAGCAAAGGAAACCATCCAGAAAATAAGAAGGCAACTTACTGAATGGGAGAAAATATTTGCAAATCATATATATGATAAGGGTTTAGTTTCCAAAATATATAAAGAACTGATATAACTCAATGGTGAAAAAAACAAACAAACAAAAAACACCTCAATCCAATTAAAAAAGAGGCATAGGATCTGAAAATAGACATTTTTCCAAAGAAGGCTACAAATGGGCAACACGTATATGAAAGGTGCCCAACAGCACTAAATATCAGGGAAATGCAAATCAAAAGTACAATGAGATAGCACCCCACACCTGTTAGAATAGCTCTTATCAAAAAGATTAGAAATTACTAGTGTTGGGGCGGATGTGGAAAAAAGAGAGACCTTGTGCACTGTTGGTGGGAATGCAAACTGGTGGAGCCACTGTGGAAGACAGTATGGAGGTTCCTAAAAATATTAAAAATAGAACTACCATATGATTTAGCAATTCGCTTTCTGGGTATTTATCCAAAAAAACCCCAAAAATACTAACTCAAAAAGATATATGCACCCCCATGTTGATTGCAGCATTATTTGCAAAAGCCAAAGGAAGGAAACAACCTAAGAGTCCATCAGTGAATAAATGGATGAAGAAGAGGTTATACTATACTCTACTATATATAGTAGAATATTATTCAGCCATAAAAAAGGAATGACATCCTGACATTTGTG
>NW_021867915.1:0-1696 GCF_006229205.1 Suricata suricatta | reverse complement strand
AATCAAATGTCAAAATAAATAAGAGTTAATAGTAAGTTATTACTAAAAACACAAATTAAAATGTTTTCCCCATCTTAATCATTTTTCTAAATATCATGGAAGCATTTCTGAAATATTTAAATAATAAACAATGTTCTAGAAATTTGTTATTTTTAATCTATGAATGATCACTTCAGTTAAATTGTATGTGTAAAAAATTCCTTATCCTTTTCATAATTTCTCTAATATGTTTGATAAAATAGATCTTCAAAGATAATAAGCAATCTGCTAGAAATTTGTTATTTTTTAAACTATGAGCAGTAACTCTTCAATTAAATCATATGGGTAAAAATATGCTTATTTATTATGCTTATTCATAAATAATTCTTTGAGGTGTCTGATAAGATAGATGTTCATAGAAATATGCCACTAATTGCCTAATGTGTTTTCCAGGCCCTTAAAATTTTGTCTTGATGCTCATCTCTTCATTATCCCTGGGAAAATAGCATATGTTACAAAAAGTATGTATAGAAGTTGACATTGATGGAACACTGTTCCGAATGGTTTGCTTTTCATTTATTCTTTGCAAAACTCTGATGAGGCCACTATTATTCCCCCCATTTTCCATATTCCCCATTTTAGACTAGGGTCTGAATGTATCATAGTAGATAAGACAGCAGACTCAGTGGTCAATTGCTTACATTCTAATTCCAGTGCTGTCATTTCCAGAGAATTTGGGTAAATGCTTTAAACTTTAAGTCCTCAGTTTCCTCACTGGTAAAAGGTAATTGTTCATATTTATTACACAAACAATATCAAATGTATGTCCTGACCCAGACATTAAGGTGGATAAAAATGTGTTATATTTTAATTGGTTAATCATGATGCTGGTATTATTCTGCCCAATGGATGAAGGAGTTGTAACTTTCTTAGGATATTTTGGGTTTTTTTTTTCTTAAACTTGTAAAATATTTCTTTAAGGCTCAAAAAATATGAAATCTATAGATGTGCTTCTGAGCTCAAAATGGAAATTTAAAGAATCCTAATATTAAAGAATTAGATTTGCTGATTTTTAAATAGGTTTCCTTTGTTTTTTGAGGTGTAATTGACATAATATTACATTAGTTTTCAGGTGTACAGCTTTGTTATTCACATCTGTATACATTGTAACAACATGATAATCACAGGAAGTCTATTTAGCTTCTGTCCTCTTACAAAGCTAATACAATATTATTAACTATAATCCCCATGCTGTACATTGCATGCCCATTACTTATTTATTTTATAATTGTAAATTTCTACCTTTTTAATTCTTTTGTTCATTTTGCCCTACTGCAGCCTCCTTCCCCTCTAGCAACACAAAGCTGTTTTCTGTATTAACAAATTATTTTTTATTGTAACATTTCTTATTCCACAAGGACAGAAAATCCCCCAAATAGTAATACATATTCAACTGCCTCAATTAAAAAGATATATTAAGCTGAATTTAAGGAAAATCTATCATTGTAAAAGAACATTATGAATTATTATTCTATACTACATTCCAAAAAAAATCATTTTGCCCTGTGATTTCTTTAAACACCAGTGTTATTTTCACCAAAACAAGAAAATATATTAGACAAAGTATATTTTTGAGTATTTCACTTTAGTTTTAAGTTTATCTCAAGATCTGCTTGCAAATATACTACTGAATCAGGTTTTTAAGGAAATTTTTTTT
>NW_021867914.1:0-841 GCF_006229205.1 Suricata suricatta | reverse complement strand
GAGCACAAAGGCAGGGGAGGGGAAGAGAGAAGGAGAGGGAGAATCCCAAGCAGGCTCCACACTGTCAGCACAAGGCGCAAACGCTGGGCTCAGACTCACGAAACCATGAGATTATGACCTGAGTCGAAATCAAGGGTTAGATGCTCACCTGACTGAGCCACCCAGGTGCCCCAGGATGTACCTCTCTCATCACAGTTTTTTTAGGTTTTAAATATATCTTGTGTGTATTTTACTAGATTCATACCTAAGTATTTAATTTTGGACAGCGCTACTGTGTAAATGGTATTGTGTTTTTAGTTTTAAATTCCATTTGTTCTTTGCTGGTATATAAGGAAGTGATTGACTCTTGAATACTAACCTTGCATTCTGCAATTTTGTTATAATTACTACTTCCAGGAGGATTTTTAAAATTTTTATTTTTGGGTTTTTTTTTGTTAGTTCTTTATATCATAGAAGATTATATCATCTGTGAAAAAAATGTCTTACTTCTTCCTTTCCAATATGTATACCTTATATTTCCTTTTCTTATTGCATAAGCTAGAACTTCCAGTACAATATTGAAAAGCTATGGTAAGAGGGGGGCATCCTTGCTTTGTTCCTGATCTTGGCAGGAAAAGTTTGAGTTTCTTACCATTACATATGATGTCAGCTATACGTGTTTTGTAGATTTTCTTTGTTAAGTTGAGAAAGTTCCCCTGTATTCCTTGTTTGCTCAAAATTTTATCATAAATGGCTATCAGATTTTGTGAAATACTTTCTCTGCATTTTTTGATATGATCACATCATTTCTTTACATGTTGATGTGATGGATTACATTAATTGAGTTTCAAATGTTGAACCA
>NW_021867913.1:0-841 GCF_006229205.1 Suricata suricatta | reverse complement strand
AAAAAAACCTTACAAAAAAGATAAAAACTAACTCATAGGGTTATTGCGAGGATTGCCGAGATAATGGGTGTAAAGCAGGCTTGCAGCACTGTCAGTACTCTGTAACTGATAACTGTTTCCACCCCAATTATCACCGTCACCAGCCCCTTTGTCATCATCCTCATCACTGCTATTAACGGACTGTCAGAAAATGGCACAGCCAATTTATTATGAAACTATCCGAGGTGGATTAAAACAGGTGTGTGAGATAGAAGGGTCATTCAGGGAAATAAGAAAGCAAAGGAATACTGAAGGACCCAACTAGGGCTGGCAGCCACACTAATGGTAGAGAGTACTTTGTCCCCAAAGAAAACTAATTTTTATTCTGATAAGTGTACAACATTGTTAGTTGTACACCAGCTGCCTCTACAAAGTCAGACAAACCAAAGATACAATATAATTCCCCTTCCTAAACAACTACTGTAGAAAAGAAACAAAATCAGGGGGCATCTGAGTGGCTCCAGTGGTTAAGCATTCAACTTCAGCTCAAGTCATGATCTCAGGCTTAAGTCATGATCTCATGGTCCATGAGTTTTAGCTCCACATCAGGCTCTATGCTGACAGCTCAGAGCCTGGAGCCTGCTTCAGATTCTGTGTCTTTCTCTCTCTCTCTCTCTGCCCCTCTCCGACTTGTGCTCTGTGTCTCTCACTTGCAAAAATAAATAAACATTAAAAGAAAAGAAATAAATTCAGTTCCCACTCTAACATTTTATATCAACAATGTGTATGTCCTTAATATTATTTCCATGTGACTTTCAAAGAACACTTTTTGATACCTATGTATAAAAACTCTATTTTATTT
>NW_021867912.1:0-841 GCF_006229205.1 Suricata suricatta | reverse complement strand
TATCAATAGATGGACACGAGTAGCTTCCATAATTTGTCTATTGAAAATAAGGTTGCAATAAAGATACGGATGCATATGTCTTTTTAAATTAGTGCTTTTATTTTCTTCCAGTAGTGGAATTACTGGATCACATGGTAATTCTATTTTTAATTTTTTGGGAAACTTCTATACTATAGTTACAGTGCCTGCACCAATTTGCTTTCCCAACAACAGTACTCACAGGATCCTTTTTCTGCTACTTCATTATTAGTGTATAGAAATGCAGTGGATTTCTGCATCCTTGTTGTATCCTGAAACCTTATTAAATTCATTTATCAGTTCTAGTAGAATTCTGGTGGAATTTTTAGCTTATATATAGTATCACCTTATCTCAAGTAGTGACAGTTTAACTTTTTCTGTGCCTATTTGGATGCCTTTCTTTCTTTCTTTTACTTGTCTGATTGCTGTGGCCACAAAAATTAACTCAAAATGGCTGAAGGACCTGAATGTGACACAGGAAACCATCAAAACCCTCGAGGAGAAAGTAGGGAAAAAACCTCTTAGACCTCCACCGCAGCAATTTCTTACTCGACACATCCCCAAAGGCAAGGGAAATGAAAGCAAAACTGAACTCTTGGGACTTCATCAAGATAAAAAGCTTCTGCAAGGCAAAGGAAACAATCAAGAAAACTAATAGGCAACCGACAGAATGGGAAAAAATAGTTGCAAATGACATATCAGATAAAGGGCCAGTATCTAAAATCTACAAGGAACTCACCAAACTTCACAATCACAAAACAAACAATCCAGTGAAGAAATGGGCAGAAGATATGAACAGACACTTTTCCAAAGAGGACCTCCA
>NW_021867911.1:0-841 GCF_006229205.1 Suricata suricatta | reverse complement strand
TCTCTGTCTCTCAAAAATAAATAAACATAAATAAAATAAAATATAAATAAATTGATATAAGTATAAATGTCTCTCTTCTGGTTGAAATCTTGCAGACACTCCCTCTTTCATTAAGAGTGAAAGGCACTACGTTGTTAAACAATGGATAACAAGGCTCTACATGAACTTAACTCCCATCTGAACTTTTCTCTTAACACTACTCCATATGCCTCCTTGCTGACCCTTGAACATATCAGATGTATCCTTAAGGCCTTCCTAGGACCATCTCTCTAGCTGTTTCTGGAAACTGCTTCTCTTCTGAGCAAACTTCCTAACTCCTCTAAGTTTTTGCCCAACTATCACCTGGTCAGTAAAGCTTTTCCTCACCACATATTAATGATGCAGGTTCCATCATCCCTAAGTCTTTGGTTCTGCAGATCCCTCTTATTCTACCCTACTACATCTGTTTCCTTAAGTTCTTAAAAAATGCTTTAACGGTCATTGTAATTTACTCATTTGTTTCCAAATCTCTAATTTTCTCTTCTCCCACTAGACTTGAAGCTACATGAGGGCAGGAATCTTTCTTCTGTCCACAGATATATCCCAACCACCAAAGAGAGTGGCCGCCTTTAATAAATAGCTGTTGGATGAATAAATGAAGGTCACATATTTATAGGAGAAAGATGAGTTAGTGTGTTGGGGATTTGATTATCAAGTGACTTAATTTTGATATTATTTGGTTGTTTCTCCTAAAAGAAGAACACAGACTCAACTCTAAAATTGGAAACACCCCCAAATTCATTAGCTGAGGCCTGATTAAATAAATTATATTATAGAAACACAAGGTAAGATAATTCTTAAA
>NW_021867910.1:0-841 GCF_006229205.1 Suricata suricatta | reverse complement strand
GTATCTGAACCGGGTAGATATCTTTCATGGCCTCTCCTTGTCCCTAAGTACACAAACTGGATTCATGGGAAAGTTAGGAGAAAAACAAGAGGCAAAGAAGTTAAATGTGAAATGGTAGAAAACACTGGAATACATTAAAATAAAGCATTCCAAATATACAGTGAGCTCCATGGACAATCAAGGAAGAAAAGGAGTAGTCGTTCTGATGTATTTGCAGAAGACACTGAGAGAAAATTACTAACGGAAATACCTTTCCATGTGTGCGTAGAAGGTGACAGGAGATTACAGACTCCTCTGCACAAGGGAATCCACAGAGCAAGACGTCCAGAGGAAAGATTGAGGGAACAGTGTTCATGCCGGAGACCTGTTTGGTTCCCCCAGCTGAGTGGAGAAGCTGCTCCTGTTCAACAAGACCAATCATTTTCCATTTATTTGACTCGTTTGACCCCTAAACGCATTTTAACTTTACATGTCCAGATACAGGATGTTGGCTGAATAGACGGTGACATACAGATTCAAAGGAGAGGCGCTATGCCGCCATGAAAAAGACACAAGTGACTTCCAGGGGACAGTGTTAAGGAGGCGGGGGGGGGGTGGTGGTGTCAGCGCAGATGAGTGTTCCCCTAGGCGGCCAGTGTTTTGAGGAAGACGGGACTTAGTTAAGCACAGACACCCAGTGATGCTGCCTGTGTAAAACGGAGTGAGAACGTTTCTCCGAGCATGCTTTTTGGTAAGCCTTTACCTCTCAAAAGCACCTTTGTGAATGTTCTACACTTTCAGAAATGAATATGACATCATTCCCTAGGCCTTTCCAATACAAGGGCTCGGAAGCAGATATGGC
>NW_021867909.1:0-841 GCF_006229205.1 Suricata suricatta | reverse complement strand
AAAAATAAAAAACAAAGAAAAACAACAGCAGGAGACTCAGGCACTTCAACTCAATGACATAGCAGTGAAAATTAAAACATTTTGAAATTTTTAAATAAAATTAAAAAGATAAATTAATTTTATCATTAAAGAATAAACCTGCTTTAGTGTGAAACCTGGAGCAAAAAATCATACTCAAAAGGAAAACCACCATGTGGGGTGCCCGGGTGGCTCAGTTGGTTACTGGGCTCTGGATTTCTGCCTCAGCTCATTATCTCGGGGGATCGGGGCTGGAGTCCCCATGCCAGGCTCTGTGCTGACCGCACAGCACCCGCTGGGGATTCTCTCTCTGCCCGTCTCCCGCTCGCACACCCTCTCTCTCAAGGCAAATAAACTTAAAAAAAGAATATACTTTTAATATAGTACATATTTATTATATGTACATGTATATATTAAATGTATATTCTATATTAGATAAATATCACATAAGCATTATTCTATGAATTAAATGCATTTTATATATAATATAATTTATATTTATACTTACTACATCACACATATATTTTGTTATTTATCATATATAAACTACATATATAATTATGTTATCACATAGGTATATAGTGCATATAAAAATAATAAGTGTACTTTGTACTATATATAATGATATCCATATAAATACGTGTATTCTAGTCTAATGCAGTGACCTATGAAAGTACATCTATAAAGTACAGTTCACACAAAGCTGTATAATATATGGGTATACTAGGGATACTCTACTAAACTGTTCACTCCCTTAGGGAATCATGTTCCCTCTGGTAATGGGCAATTCCCAACACCTGGGCTTTATGTAGCCCACCTCCCC
>NW_021867908.1:0-841 GCF_006229205.1 Suricata suricatta | reverse complement strand
ACACACACACACGTACATACGCATATCTTTTTTAACCAATGATGATGATGACATTAGAAATAGGTGTGAAGGATTTTGAGGAGGACTAATAAATTTGGGGCCAGCTCTTAAGAGGACAAGCTGATCAATTCCTGGAAGGAGAGACTGTTGAGCAATGCTTTGTTTATAATTGGTATTCAGTGTATATTTGTAAAATAAATGGGCAGGAAGGTAACATAAAATCAGATTGCCTGTTGGCCTAGTTATCGGGTTCGTGTCTGCAGTGAGCTGTTGAGTGGAGAGGTATGGCGGCCTAGTGGGTGAGCCTGGAGGGTCCTGGCCTCTGAGCCTAAATGCATCTGGTGAAGGCCCATCTCCCCTCGGCAGAGATCTGTGTGACCTTGGACAAGATACTTGATCTCCCCTTACCTCAGTGTTGTCACCTGCAGAACAGAGGCGATAGTAACAACTACTCCATAGTATTGTTCTGAGTATTAAATGAGCTAATACTTGCAAAGTTCCTTATAAAACACTCTTTCATAGAAATAAAGATATATATTTTCGTTTTTGTTGGTTTCCATATATTTTTTAATTTCTTCTCTAATTGCCTGGTTAACGCAATCATTCCTTAATAGGGTGGTTTTTAACCTCCACATTTTTGGAAGTTTTCCATATTTTTTCCTGTGGTTCATTTCAAGTTTCATAGCATTGTGGTCTGAAAGTGTGCATGGTATGATCTCTATTTGTTTATCCTTATGGAGGGCTGCTTTATGTCCCAGTATGTGGTCTATCTTGGAGAATGTGCCATGTGCACTCGAAAAGAAGGTAAATTTCCTATCTTTAGGATGTAGAGTTCTAAATA
>NW_021867907.1:0-841 GCF_006229205.1 Suricata suricatta | reverse complement strand
CTGAGTGAAGTAAGCCAGGCAGAGAAGGACAGAAACCATATGTTTGCACTCATAGGTCTAGCAGGAAAACAAGAGAGACCTAATGGAGAACCAGGGGGAACGGAGGAGGGAGAGAGAGTTGGGGAGAGAGAGGGATGCAGAACTTGAGAGACTATTGAATGCTGAGAATGAACTGAGGGTTGGGGGGGAGGGGGGAGGGAGGAAGAGAGGTGGTGGTGATGGTGGAGGGCACTTAAGGGGAAGAGCACTGGGTGTTGTATGGAAAACAATTTGACAATAAAATATTATGCAGAGAAAATAAATAAATAAATAAACATTAAAAAAAAAAAGATGTTCTTTCTACTAAGGAAGGGAGGATGGCAGTGAGTAGGAGGGGACCCTAGATTTGCCTTGTCCCATGAACACAACTATGTAACTATCAGGTCATCCTAAATAGCCCAGAAATCTATCTGAAGACTGGCAGAACAGATTCCACAACTAAAGGTGGTAGACAAGAGGCCACTTCAAGGAAAGTAGGAACAGAGAGGTGGCTTGGGAGACAAGCAGGTTTTAGCTGCTCTGGTGGGAAGGGAGCCATAGTCATGGAGAAGGGCAAGAGACAGACAAGCACACAGGAGTGCACACAGGGAAAATGAATCCCCTTAGCAATTGACTTGGAAAGTGAGAGGGTCCAAATTTCATGAGTTCCTCCAACCAGCATGGCTTAGAGCCTGGAGTTTTATTTATTTTTTTTTCCATAATATTTTATCATCAAATTGTTTTCCATACAACACTCAGTGCTCTTCCCCTTAAGTGCCCTCCACCATCACCACCACCTCTTTTCCCCCCTCCCCCTTCCCCC
>NW_021867906.1:0-841 GCF_006229205.1 Suricata suricatta | reverse complement strand
ATTTAGCATTGGGAAGCGGTAATTTTGATATGTTGGTATAAAAAAGTGAGAGGAGGAATCAGTTTGAATAAAAAAATATATATATGCAAATAACTATAACACTGAATGTAGAAATGTAACTAACTAACCAGTACCTTGCTCTCCAATGTAATCTCCTTAACTGCTTGAGTTATTCCTGCAAGACCTGTTTAAAATTCAAAAAATTACCTGAAATTAAATTGTAAACATCTACCATTTACCAGATTCAAGCAACATATAAACACTTAAAATCACCTAAATTCTCACAACTTCTCTGAATAAGAAGGCAATGTTAGCAGTATTTTTACAAATTTATATGGGCCTTTCCATTTAATTGTTTCCATAGCTTATTTTATCCTTACAAACACTATCCTTTGAGGTGATTAGGTAATCATTTCGCCTTATGAAGAAACGAATGAGAGTTGCTGAGTCTTACAGTTGGTTGGTGAAGAAACTGGGATTCAAATCCGTATGTGCTACCTTTTAGTTCAACGCTCTGTCCCCTGTACCCCATTAAGCAACTACCGTGAATGTGCTTGTCTCAACGAAGGTGGCCCTAAGCACATGGCAGTCCCACAAGTCAGCTAAATAATGATTCTAATTTAAAATCATGTCGGTTTGTTTGTTTGTTTGTTTGTTTGTTTAGAGAACAAATGAGAAAGGGGCAGAGACACAGGGGGAGAGAGAGAATCCCAAGCAGGTCCAAGCTGTGAGAGTAGAGTTTGATGCAGGGCTCGAACTCACAAACCACGAGATCATGCGCTGAGCTGAAATCAAGAGTCAGCTGCTTAACCAACTGAGTCACCCAGGTGGCCTCCGCCCC
>NW_021867905.1:0-841 GCF_006229205.1 Suricata suricatta | reverse complement strand
GGAGGTAAGCCTGCTCAGTTGCAAAGAAAGAGGCAAAAAAACAAATCCAAATTCTGGGAAGGTCATGGCCACTTTTAGTAAGTACAATCCTCCACTGAGACTCACGGCATGTGCACACATGCTGTGTTTTAACAGCATTATATCTATGACCACCACGATGGGCGTATCAGGGAGATCTTATCCTCGTGCCCATTTCACAGATGAAGAAAGTGAGGTTTGAAGGGGCAAATGACCTGTCTGTCTAACACAGCAAGTTGGGTGTCATGGCCGCCATTGACAGCACAGGTGTGCATGGGAAATAATGTTTGGGTCAGGAGCACGGAGGAGAGACTCGGGCCTGTGCTGCCCCCTGCTGCCTGTCTGGAGTTAGTTCTTTTTTGTTTAGAAAAGTCGGCTGAATTCCCATCCGGACAGCCTAGGAATTGGGGGCCGTAATTTCCTAAAGGACTTTCTCCAGACTCCACCAGGGACCCTCCCAGGCGGAGAATGCCTTTGTCACGTCTGTGACTGAGACTTCACGTTAAGTGTGTCCAAACAGCCGTCTCTCCCTCTCCGGGTCGTGGATCGGGCCAGGTTAGCAGGCGAAGCAAGTCAGGAGCCTGGTCCGGGGCCACACTTTCCTCTCCCACATGTGTCTGTGCCCTGAGTTCCAGGATGTGAACACGTGAGTGTGTCTCACACCTGCAGACGCGTCACCTCCTGCCTCCCTGAATGGCTGACAGGACTCGTTGCATCAGCATGATGTGGTTTGAACGGGTTTTGATTGAGTTTGCGGTGGCTTCGGCATCTGGGGTCCTGCTCTCTGCGGAGGGGCTGCTCCTGTCCGGCGGCAAATTCCTGG
>NW_021867904.1:0-1696 GCF_006229205.1 Suricata suricatta | reverse complement strand
TCTGCCCTGGAAGCTGGGGAAAGAATCCCAGGTTGCCATGAGCCATAAACCATAGCTAGAACCAGCAACCAATCAGTAGGAACACTAAACTGCTGGATGCTCCATAAAGTAGCTTGAGTTTAAAAACTCCGGGGGACCCAGTTTTAGGGGATTCCTGCACTTCCATGACCCTTACCTCTAAGGGGGGGATGGCTGGTCATGGAGAAAGGATCCTGGGTCTTTAAGAGAAGTAGCCACCCTGATGGAACAACCTCTTGGAGATCTACCTTGCCTAGCTAGGAAGAGTGCTACCTAGGTATTGCCCTCAAGCAGAAAGGAAGGTTTAGGAAAGTCGGACGTGTCAGCTTGAGGATCCATAGGTCTCACTGAGCCCTACAGGCCAGCACTCCATTTGGCTGGAATGAGGTGGGAAAGATCTGTAAGGGGCACTGTTATCCAAGCTCTTAGAATTCTTTACATGGTTAGCAGTAGGGCTCTCTAGTGCTTTTTCAGACAGTGCGGTTTCCAGCCTTCAGTCCAAGGGTTTCCTGCTCTACCCTGCCTTGCCTCCTGTGAAAAACAGAGCTTGAAGCTTCAGATCTTCACAAGTACAGTTGTCTTGTGTTGCTAGAGTAATCTCTCAAATGCCTACTCAATTGCCAGCACTTAGACCGTTAAGTAGGGCATACATCTTCAGAGGGACAAAGCCCTTAAAAGGTCCACAGGACTAAATTCTCCCTTCTGGCTCCTAACTTCAAGAATTTTAAGTCCACTGGAAGTTCTGTATTGCCGGACCTGGTGGCTGCAGGACTAGAGCCTTCAACTAAGGGGGTGTGGTCTCAAGTCCAGCCCAGGGCACCTTGCCATAGGTAAACTCTTGTTCAGAATTAAATACAGGAATCAGGTTAAAAGCTCTCCTTGAGCTGCTTGTTCAGATCACTGCAAAGCCTTCTACTGGGGGGAATTCCAGCTAAGGGCAAACCTCTCACCTGCTCAACTCTCCTGACTCTAATTCCTTTTGAGTGCTATTTGCTTAAGCAGGCATGGCCAAGGGTGTTGACAAACTCTACATGAGCTTGGGTTTCTTGAACGGATCTCCTGTTCCTAAGTTGCCATGTCAAATATCCCTTCCCCTATGTCAACAGGATATTTAGATCTCCATTTGATGTCTGGCCCTTTTTATTCCCCCTCTGGCTATGATGCCTCACACCATCAGCTAGGCAAGGCTCACAAATAAGCTGGCTAACCAAGGATCCAAGAAAGATCCTTTATACTTTGAGACAGTATCGCAAAGGTGGGCCAACCATGGTGCCACACATTTCTTAGTCACTTTTCCAGTGATGCAACTGAAGTGAAAGACCTTAGACTAAAGCAAAAAGTTCCAAAGGTGATATAATCACTTCCCTTCCTAACAATGCAAACTGACCCTATGCTAAAGACCAAGCAGACTGTTGGAACCCATTTCCCAATTCAAGTCACCGAGAATGAAATTCATGAACACAAATGGAGTTGGTTATTAGTTTATTTTAGTTTGGCGAATGGCCCCTCCTGAGTAGGTGTAATTTCTGGGAGAGTGCCCTGCCGAGCAGAAGCTCAGGGTTGATAAAGGTCAGAGTAGCCAATCACCTTCTTACAGCATTTGGTGGCACTGCGAGGCAGTGACTAGACGACTCTCACCTGTTGACTTTGCCTCTTCCAGGTGGGGTTTTAACAGAAT
>NW_021867903.1:0-841 GCF_006229205.1 Suricata suricatta | reverse complement strand
ACCTTTGTCCCCTGAATCGACGTACAGGCTCCTAAGGGTGGAGTTGCTGGGTTCCGAGCATTGGTTCAGCCTGGGAGACACCACCTGTCCTCAGCCAGGGCCAATTTCACTGCATTGGCGGATGAGATCGAGGTTGCTCCGCATCCAGGCAATGCCTCCTATTTCCCAGTCTTTCCGTGTGAGTGATTCCGATGAGTGGGGGGACGTCCCCTGCCGTCCCTTCCCCAGATGCCTAGAGAGCAGGTGCCAATCTTGGTGCCCTTTGCCATGTGCGTGGCTTCCTCGTGCAGTGCCTGCCCAAGTCCCTGGCTGGTTTTTTCCTAGGCAATTGCTGCCTTTTCTTTCTTTCTCATTCTTTTTTTTAACATTTGTTTATTTCTGAGAGACAGAGACAGAGCACGAGTGGGGGAGGGGCAGAAAGTGAGGGAGACACAGAACCCAAAGCAGCTCCAGGCTCTGAGCCGTCAGCAAGGCTTGAAGTCACAAGCAGTGAGATCATGACCTGAGCTGAAGCCAGATGTTTAACCACTGAGCCACCCAGGAGTCCGTCTTTCTTCCTTCCTTCCTATCCTTTCTTTCTTTCTTTTCTTCCTTCCTTTCCTTCTTTCGAAAAAGAGGGGGGGTTGGGAGGGGCAGAGAGAGAGAGAGGGAGAAAGAGAATTCAGCACAGAGCGTGATGAAAGGCTCCAACCCACAAACTGTGAGATCGTGACCTGAGCAAAACCAAGAGCCGAAAGCTTCACCGGCAGAGCGGCCCAGGCGCCCCTCTGCCTTTCTTGTAAATTCATAGATTCATTATAGGCTCTGGATATGAATTCTTTGTGGGATATACGGGTTGCAA
>NW_021867902.1:0-841 GCF_006229205.1 Suricata suricatta | reverse complement strand
CATTATGTTTCTAAGGTTTTAACAGAATTGGCAGAAACTAAGAAAAGTGTAGAGTGTTCCCCTTCTTTTTATTTTATAGTGGTCTTCTGCTTGTTCTAACATTATTTCCTCTATGCACAAGAGGCTCAAATGGTCACATATTAGCATAATGGCTCCTTTATTGCTGTTTTTCTTTTTTGTCTTACCTCTATATGGAAGCATCTTTGATTGGAATGATTAAAGCCCCTCTGGGAATCAGCATGTATACTAGAAAAGGCACAGAATATATGTTTTTGTTTTTACTCTGATATATAAAAATCTAGCAGACTTCATATGTATATATTTTTCTGAGGATTCTCTTTTTTCACTGAGATGTAATTGACACATTATATTAGTTTCAGGTATACAACTACAGAGAGCAACACGGAGTTACACATGCCAACCAATAACTTATGTCAAGTAATGACACAAGAAACAAAGGCACTGCAGCTAAGACCAGATATCACTGAAAGCAGCCCGAGACGACACACCCAGAACTGATGCTCAGCAGAAACAGGAGGTCTGCAAAGGCCCAGGACTCATTAAATCCCTTTATTTATTCTTTCCTTTTTTTTAAATAGTTTATTGTCAAATTGGTTTCCATATAAGACTCAGCATTCTTCCCCACAAGTGCCCTCCTCCATCACCCCCCTTCCTCCTCCCTCTCCCCCTTCAACCCTCAGTTCATTTTCAGTATTCAGTAGTCTCTCAAGTTTTGCATCCCTCTCTCTCCCCAACTCTCTTTCCCCCTTCCCCTCCCCCTGGTCCTCCATTAGGTTTCTCCTGTTAGACCTATGAGTGCAAACATTTGGTATCTGTCCTT
>NW_021867901.1:0-841 GCF_006229205.1 Suricata suricatta | reverse complement strand
TCTTCCTCTTCTTTTTATGGTGGTGGGGGTGGTTATGTTTAATTGAAGTTGCTTTTACAGCACCAAAGACTTAATCATCCATTTTCTATATAAAAAGTAGCTACCTTTTTGCATGGACCTCAAGTATACTGTAGTATAGAGGTAGAATTTAAGGAAAGGTATTAAGCAGGCTGTGTTTTAGCTTATGGGCAAGTAATAAATTATATCATGTATCTTGAATGTATCATAGATAAGCTGCTATATTACAATTGCCAATTCAGATAGCTGTGAAATTAGGTGATTGACTAGTTGGTACCTAACCTTCTAATTTCTGTAAAAGTCTAATTACATGAAATAGAAGTGGGGGTTTTGATTTTTTACTTTGCTTTTCTGTTTGGAGTATCATTGAAACTACTGTATTGTAAATGATGGAAAATAATTGCATATGTTAAAAAAAAAAAATTGTATAAAAAAAATAAAAAAAATAAAAGTCCAAATAAATAAATAAATAAATAAATAAACCTAACTTGTTTAATATACCTTGTAGTTTGTAAAAATTCCTCCAAGATTCTGGCACTAATCTAACTGTTGCTGAATCTTCTGGTGTTGTGTATTTCTCTAAATTTTCTTCTTGGGCCTTTTAATGCAAAGTTTAAAAGAACCATAGAGAAACTGCTCTTCATTCCCATTTTGAACTGGAAGTTGAGACCACTGGATTCTTTCACTGAATTGATTTACCAATACTCGTCAAAGTCCTTCATTTCTTGGGACTCAGTGCTGATGTCAGAGGATACAAAGGGGACATGAGAGACTTGGTTGGGTCTGACAAAGTGTGATTTCCCTCTGGTTTACCAGTCTCTCT
>NW_021867900.1:0-841 GCF_006229205.1 Suricata suricatta | reverse complement strand
TTGGCGGTGAGGGGAGGGGGGCGCCCAGCCCCGCAGCGCAGCCTCCTCCGAGCTGAGAACGGTGAGGCGGGGGCACCGCCACCTTTACAAAACTCTTAATGTAAAGCAAAACCGACATAGAATCTGGACGGCAGGCCTCTCGGGAGCCCCTCCAGGGGAGGGCAGGGCGGCCCCCCACGCAGGCCCCGAGCCCCCGCACCGGCTCCGGCCGACAGCCCCGCTCGTGGCCCGCGGCATCCATCCTCACCCATGCAGACTTGAGCCCCGGCAGGCTGTCCCCGGGGCAGGACGCAGGCACCGTGGCCACCAAGGCCTCCTCCGAGTGACAGGTGGTGAGAGGTGCAAATTAAATGGTGCAGCTGTGAGAAGCCCCAGAGGACCGCCACCGAGGAGACAGGACACGGGCCGGGGACACGCACCGCGTCCCGCGCTCTGGGAACCCGACGCAGCGGTTACTTCTGTGACATCTCCGGTGGCCCAGGCTGAAGAGAACCCCTGAAGGTTAAAGCTGCCACCCACGTGCCTCTGTCACGCTGGCAGTCACACCCCACGGGTGCCCGGCCTCCCTCCCCCGCACGCGGCGCCCACGCTATGTCCAGAGCGCATCCTTCCACCAGGGCTACCAAAGACAGCGGGGTGTAATCACAAGAAAAATTATCCCCATGTGTTTGAATTCTACTTTAACAGGGTGTCGCGTGACTTCTGTCAACCCTCCAGGTGCTGAGCACGCCCCTCTCAGCAAGGATCTCCGCCAGTGCACGCAGGACTCAGGATGTGGCTGAGCCACTGAGGGCGCTGGAGCGACGCTCCTCCCCCCAGAGGGGTGGTGCCTGCGGGAAGG
>NW_021867899.1:0-841 GCF_006229205.1 Suricata suricatta | reverse complement strand
ATATAGACAATGGAGTACTACATGGCAATGAGAAAGAATGAAATCTGGCCATTTGTAGCAAAAAGGATGGATCTAGAGGGAGTCATGCTAAGTGAAATAAGTCAGACAGAGAAGGACAGATCCCATATGCTGTCACTCATAGGTCTAACAGGATAAACCTAACAGGGGACCATGGAAAAAGGAAAGGGGGGGGAAGAGTTGCGGGGAGGGAGTGAGGCAAATCATGAGAGACCTTTGAATCCTGAGAACAAACTGAGGGCTGAAGAAGGAGGGGGAAGAGGGAGGGGGGTGATGGTCATGGAGAGGGGCACTTGTGTGGAAGAGCACTGGGTGTTATAGGGAAACCAACTTGGTAATAAACTATTAATAAAAAAATAAATAAAATAAAATCTATTTTGTCTGATATAAGTACAGTGACTCTAGCTTCCTTTTAGTTTCTATTTGCATGGAATATTTTTTTCATCCTTTCACTTTTAGTTTGTGTGCGACCTAACATCTAAAATGTATCTTTTATAGGCAGCATATAGATGGATCTTGTTTTTTATTCTTTCAGCCACTCTATGTCTTTTGAGTTGAGAAAAAAGCCAGTTATCTGATTAATTGACTTTTCTTTGTAGGTTATTTGATTTTCCCCCTGACTGGTTTTTTTTTTTTGTAAGAATGTTTATTTATTTTGTGTGAGAGAAAGAAAGAGCTCAGATGAGTGGGGGAGGGCAGAGAGTGAGGGAGAGAGGATTCCAGCAGACTCCATGCTGTCCTCACAGAGATCCACATGGGGCGCCATCCCGTGACATGCAAGACCGTGAACTGAAATCAAAAGCCAGAAGCCTAACTGATTGAG
>NW_021867898.1:0-841 GCF_006229205.1 Suricata suricatta | reverse complement strand
ATTTGAGTCTCTTATGGTTTGTCTCTCTTTCTCTCTGTTTTTATATTATTTTTGCTTCCCTTTCCTTATGTTCATCTGTTTTGTATCTTAAATTCCACGTATGAGTGAAGTCATGATATTTGTCTTTCTCTAATTTCGCTTAATATACTCTAGTTCCATCCACACTAATACAAATGGCTGGATTTCATTCTTTTTGGCTGCTGAGTAATATTCCATTGTCTGTATATACCATATCTTCTTTATCCATCATCAGTTGATGTATATTTGACTTCTTTCCATACTTTGGCATTGTCGATAGTGTTGCTATAGACGTTGGGGTGCATGCGCCCCTTTGAATCAGCATTTTTGTACCCTTCGGATACAAATACCTAGTAGTACAACTACTGGGACATAGGGTAGTTGTATTTTTAATTTTTTGAGGAACCTCCATACTGGTTTCCAGAGGGGCTGCCCCAGTGTGCATTCCCACCAGCAATGCAGCAGGGTTCCTCTTTATCCACATACTCACCAACATCTGTTGTGGCCTGAATTGTTCATTTTAGTCATTCTGACCAGTGTGAGGCGGTATCTCATTGTGGCTTTTGATTTGTATTTCCCCGATGAGTGATACTGAGCATCTTTTCATGTGTCTGTTAGCCATCTGGATGTCTTCTATGAAAAGTGTCTGTTCATGTCTTTTGACCATTTCTTCACTGGATTATTTGTTTTTTGAGTGTTGAGTTTGAGAAGTTCTTTATAGATTTTGGGTACTAACCCTTTATCTGATATGCACTTTGCAGGTATCTTCCCCCATTCCATCAGTTGCCTTTTAGTTTTGCTGATTGCAGAGGCTTTTTATCTC
>NW_021867897.1:0-841 GCF_006229205.1 Suricata suricatta | reverse complement strand
GGGAAGGCCACTGGGCCGCGGCGCTCCATTTCGGTGGCAAGCTCGGTGGTGGAGGTTCCTGGTTTTCCGTGCCCAAGGGGAGGCCGCCTGCTAACTCGGGGCACGTCAGGTCTAGGGGTGGCAGACGTGGGACGAAGGCTTCGATCCACACGCAGCACAAGGGCCCCGTCTCCTCAGGAGCTCCGGCTGTGCGCCGGCCAGCGGGGCCCTACCCTGCAGGCTGGCCCTGGCCGACCACCCACCATGTGCCACGCCAGCTGTGCGACCGCCAGTCACCAAGGCGTCAGCTTCCGAGGGCCGCGGGTACTCCGTGGGACCCAGGTCACACGAGACCATCTGGTCTCCCAACGGGAGAGCGGACGTGGCACCGGACACCGTGGCCTGGACGGCGGCACACACCTCTTCCTGCCAGTGACAGCTGGTGCGCTGCCGCAGGGGACCTCGCGCCCGCCTGCCTGTCAGAATCCCGCAGTTTACGGAGTTCGGCCTCGGGCTCCTGTGACCGTCACGTACAGACACGCCAGGCCCGGGGACGGACGCCACACAAGAGGGGATGCCTCCGACTACAGGCTGCTGCGGCCACGGGACCCACCTTGGACCACAAGATCCCCGTCGGCTTCGGGCGCGCGCAGCCCGTGGCGATGACCCTCGTCGGGGTGACGATGTAGTCCACGGTGAGGTCGTGGTCCTCGAGCAACGCCTCGGGCACGTCGACAACCTGGGCGGACACGAGTGGGTGAGGGGGCGGCGGCGCGGCCGCGGGGAGGAGGCCTCACTGCCGCGCGCCACACGTGCGGCCCCCACTGGTGCCCCCGCTCCCCGCAGCCGCGGCTCTGGGCTC
>NW_021867896.1:0-841 GCF_006229205.1 Suricata suricatta | reverse complement strand
TCCCATCCTGTTCGATCCCTATGTCGGAAGTCCTTCAGCTGTCTGCCCTGCATCGTTTATACTTCAAGGCCAACATGGTCTTACTGCATTATCACCTCCAATCACCCAGGGCTTCAGTTACATACCAGCCTACCCATCACCTCAAACAACCAGAGGGAAGAGAGAGGGTCCTCCGTGTGGGAGCCTAAGCCACCCTGTCAGGAAGGAGGACAGAGTGAAGACGGTATTTCCTGCAGCCCCCCAACACCCCCTTTCCACCTCCACTCTCCCACTGGGGTCCCGTATCCTCCCACCCCCTTGCCCATTACTGAAGTAATTGCCAGGTAGGCTCAAGAGGTGCACGTAAAAGTAAATTGCATGCGTGTGTCATAAAAATGTCACTGAGGGGCGCCTGGGTGGCTGTCAGTTGAGCGTCTGACTTCAGCTCAGATCATGATCTCACGGTTCGTGGGTTCAAGCCCTGAGTCGGGCTCTGTGCTGACAGTTAGCTCAGACCCTGGGGCCGGTCTTCAGATTCTGTGTCTGACCCTTTCCTGCTCACACTATCTCTCTCTCAAAAATGAAAATAAAACACTTAAAAAAAAAAGAAACAAATTTCTAAAAGAAAAAAAAAGTCACTGAAATTATGCATGAACCACTCCTCTCTGCCAGCCTCACTCCTGCCCCATCCTGGGTTCAGCCCACAGGGAACTGTCCCTCACCCTGCCCCCACCCTTCACCTTCCCTAGTCTAGGTTGGCTGTTCCCCCTGAAAGTTCCCTGGCCCCCAGCTGTTCGGTCTTCTATCAAAGCATAGATGAAACTGTGTTGTGAGTGTGGGTTTCTATTTCCATCCTTGTGGT
>NW_021867895.1:0-841 GCF_006229205.1 Suricata suricatta | reverse complement strand
TAACTCTTCTTTAAAAGTCTGGTAGAATCGCTTCTCGGCCTTTTGGCTAAGATCAAGTGTAGAATCTGTTCTTATCAGTTTAAACGTCTGGTAGAATTCCCCTGGGAATCCATCCAACCCTGGGCTTTTATTCGTTGGGAGATTTTTTGATAACTGATTCAATTTCTTCACTGGTTATGGGTCTGTTCAGATTTTCTATCTCTTCCCATTTGAATTTTGGTAGTGCATGTGTGTCTAGGAATTTGTCCATTTCTTCTAGATTGTCCAGTTTGTTGGCATATAATTTTTCCAGTAATCTCTGATGATTGCTTATATTTCTGAGGGATCCGTTGTAATAGATCCATTTTCCTTCATGATTTTGTCTATTTGTATGTTCTCTCTTTTCTTTCTGAGGAGCCTAGCTAAAGGTTATCGATTTTGTTTATTTTTTCAAAAAACCAACTCTTGGTTTTATTGATCTGTTCAATTGTTTTTGTGGATTCTATCTTGTTTAATTCAGCTCTGATCTTTATTATTTCTTTTCTTTTGCTTGGTTTGGGGTGTTCTTGCTGCTCCCTTTCTAGTTTCCTTAGGTGCTCTGTTAGGTTTTGAGTTTGTGCTTTTTCTAGTTTGTTGAAATAGGCCCAGATTGCAATATACTTTCCTCTTAAGACTGCTTTTGCTGCATCCCAGAGAGTTTGATTTGTTGTATTCTCATTTTCATTTGTCTCCATATATTTTTTAATTTCCTCTCTAATTGCCTGGTTTGCCCAATCATTCTTTAGTAGGGTAGTTCTTAACCTCCACATTTTTGGAGGTTTTCCAGACTTCTTCCTGTGGTTGATTTCGAGTTTCATAACAT
>NW_021867894.1:0-841 GCF_006229205.1 Suricata suricatta | reverse complement strand
GGTGGGCGTGACGCCATGACGCACGGCACGCGGGCCGCGCGCCGGGGCGGGGCGGGGTGGGCTGGGGGCGGGAGGAAGGAGTGGGAGGAGGAGGCGGAGACAGCGGGGGCTGAAGGAGGGGGAGAATGGCAGTTGCGGCGCTGGTTCCCGGGAACAGCCGTCAAGACAGAACTGCGGAGGAGGAGTTCGGGAAGGCGGCCCTGGGGACCCCTCTTCTGCGTTCCCTCCGCCCCAGCTGAGAGGCGTCTCGGCGGGTCTGAGGAAACCACCTCTGTACTTCCTTCGGCTTTTGCCGCTGCCGCCGGGAGATGGGCCTGTTCACTGGCACTCCGGCGCCCACCGCCGCTCCGAGGAGTTGAAGGTACGGGCGGGCACGGGAAGAGGTTGTACCCGGGTAAGGGAGGGCAGGGGCGGCTCCCGTTTCCGACCCGAGGCGCTCCGGCACGGCCGCTGCCCGCGCGCCCCTCCCAGGTACGGAAATGGATTCAGAAATCCCACGGGAAAGGCGCCTCCTCTCGGGCTGGGGCCGGGGCCGGTCCTGGGCCGGGGCGGGGGTCAGGCCTCGGGCTGGTTCCGCGTCCTCCGCCCGGCGCTGGCGCCCCCTCGGCCGCGCAGGCTGAGGCGGAGCCTGGGATCCGCCCCGAGCTCGGCTCTCCCGGCCCGGGCAGTCTGTGGAGTCTGCGGCCGAGCCAGCAGTGTTGTGACGGGCCGGGGCAGCGCTCCCCTGCAGTACTTCCCGGGCCCCCGAAGCCGCCGACCCCGAGGGCGGCAGCCGCGGAGGGGCGGCGGGGGTGGAGCGCATTCCTGACGGGTGAAATCGGCTCTAACGGGACCGATTTCC
>NW_021867893.1:0-1696 GCF_006229205.1 Suricata suricatta | reverse complement strand
TTAACTCCTTCTGACCTAGGGTCTGAGTGCTCTGTCCCATTCCATCTCTTGCAAGCATGATCCTATGCTCCCTTTGCCTTCTGGAACTCAGGACAGCAGAGGATAGAAGGAATGTCCCTTGTTCAGATAACTATGAAGAGATGTGACACTAGCCTTCTCATCCCAAAAGAACCGAATTCCTGAGGAATAAACGTGAGCATTCCTCTTTGGACCCATCTCCTCTTTATTAACTTGCTCACCTCCTCTCTCCCCAGACTTGGTTCAAAAACCAGCGCGTCAAAAGGAAGAAAGAGCAGCGGCAAGCTGATTCACATTCGTCACTAAAATCACCAGACCAGACAACTTCAACTAAGAAAAAGAAGTCCTTCTTACCTGTAACTTCAGCAAACACTCATCCCAAGGGTCACAGCATTTCGGATACCTGTGACCATGAGCTACCTAACTCCCCTAAAATCGAGCAAGCTGGAGCAGTTGGTCCCTCCAAGTGCAATTCATCTTGGGGCTCCCAGCCACATGATCTCCAACAGATATGTCTGGGGGACACTGACCCTCCTTGGGCCTCCAGTCTTTTTGACATAGATGAATTTATACAACTATATGCCTTACCTGGGGATGATAATTTAGATCAGTACCTCCTCCCCGAGTGTCACAGTTGAGGGGCTAAGGCTGACATACCCATCCGTATTGAGAAAGGTCTGTGATCCAAATCCTCACCAATTGAGAAACATTTCCATATGCCTTTTAGTGGTCAACTGAAGTGTAAATGGATTAGAGCCCAGGAATTTACCATTTTCTGTGAGACAGTAAATTTAGAGAGACATCAGCAAGGTAGCGGACTAGGAGGACATAGCACTTGTGTTAGGAGGTCATAGCACTTGTGTCTCCACAACAATGTGATTTAACAACTAAGTACTCACGGATGAAAATAACTCAGAGGAAGCTCTGGAGTATAGGCAAGAAGCTGCAGCAACCCAGGGGAGCTTAAATCTGAGGTCTCACAGAAAAGCATAGGAGGCATTTTAGCTGTGTCACCCCATCCCCAGTTCTACAGAGTTTGCTGCCAATGAGAGATCTCCTTGACTCTGATGCACTTAGCCCTCAACCCTCCACCCTTTCCCCTTCAGAAGAAAAGGAGATCAGGAAGACTCCAGCAGGTCTCACCATGAAGACTCAAGGGGCCCTGTGGCCTTCAGGGACACCTGCAATTTTTTCCACTGAGGACTCACCCAGCGTTCACCCATGTGGATCCCAGCTGATGGAGCTGTTCAGAGTCCATACCCCTGAGCCCCTACTGCAAGAGGTTATAGAAAGGTTCAGATTGCTTTTGACCCATGAGGTGGACATGGGGCAACCAGAGTCTCCTTGCCCCCTCCCCTGTCCCTGGAATGTGCATTCCACTTGCCTTTCCCCACACCCCATGTAAATTCCGTCATTTATTAAATCTGTTATTACCAGTCTGGAGTAGTCTTCCTCTTTCTTCTGTCTCCTTGCCCTCTCTGTATGCTGAATGGTTTCAAATCATGTCTGGCCAGCCCCTGGAACAGGAGCTGACACTTCAACCCTATCCACACTGGCCCTCACCCACCACAGGGACACCCGCACCCTTGCTGGTTAGGTGTTTATTAACAAATGGGATGAGGGGCGCCTGCCTGGCTCAGTTGGTTGAGCGTCCAACTTTGGCTCAGGTCAGGATCTC
>NW_021867892.1:0-841 GCF_006229205.1 Suricata suricatta | reverse complement strand
AGGCCAAATCTTTAGACATCTGATGGACATCCAAATGTCAGCCTCCAGCTGCCAAATCGCCCTTTCTGTCTCTTGAATAAGTTCCAGATCCCGCTCCGGGGTGGCCAAGGAGATGTCATGCCCCCGGTCCTGCATCTGGCCCCACTGTCAAGGCCAGCAAAGCCCGGGAGCTGCTGTCTCTTGGCCTCCCCTCCACCGAGAGAGAGCGAGATCTCGCTCTGGCAACCCTCTCCTTTTCCTGAGCATTTACTCTTCCCCGCCCAAGCCTGGAAATCCTTCAAGGCTGCAGAGAAGTCATTCAGGAGGAGTTCTTTGTTCTTTCTGAAGCGCCTGTTCTGTAACTCATTTATTTCCTGGGCAAGGAATTCGGGGGGAATATTGCAACTGTTGCAGATTTCCCTCAGGTTGCTTGAGTCCTGCTGACTTCCTGGGAGGCTGGTGGAATTCTTTATCTGAGCAGTGGCTGGGTCAGCTGCAGGTGGCTGCTGTGTGTCCCGCCCACCCGTGACTGCTGCAGTCCCGCAGCTGGGGCTCTGAGGGCCCCAGTTTGGTATAAGGGACCACAGGGCATAATGAGGACCTCAGCCCCCCTGGCCCTGCACGGAACTCCTGGAAGCAGCCCCCAGCCTGGTGGCCCAGGCTGATGGGGAACTGGGGGGAGAAAGGGCTGGAGGGGGAGGGGCTGAGGCTGTCCACATGCTCCCTGTTTCTCTTTTCCAGCTGCTTCTGCCCTCTGCTCACCTCACTCTTGACTACAATGTCATTCGCACAGTGATCACTTTCAGATTCATATCGGGGCGCACCCCAGCCTCTGGGACCCTCGGTATGTTCACGGGCCATG
>NW_021867891.1:0-841 GCF_006229205.1 Suricata suricatta | reverse complement strand
AGGCTTCCTGCTGGACTGAAGAAGGTTCGACCTCTCCAGGAGGACTTGAAGGTTCAACTGGGGCCTCCTGTGGGTTTGCTGAATCTCCATCCTTAAGGGACTCTGGAGGCTTTGATGGAGCCTCCTGCTGGAGTGGAGATGTTTCTCTCTCTTCAGGGGGCTCTGGATGCTGGGCCTGAGCCTCCACTTGGGGCCCAAAAGATTCAGCTTCTTCAGGAGACTCTAGATGACTTGGGGTCTCCTGCAAGGCAGGAGAAATTTCAGCTTTGTCAGAGAGCTTTGGAGGTTGATCTGGTCCCCCTGGGAAAGCCATAGGTAGGTTCTTCTCAGGATATATGATATCTGTTCTGGAATCTAATAATCATCCTGCAACTGTTGTTCTAGGTGTTTTTTATTTGCAAATTGATTTGGAGTTCCAACAACTTTGGCAAGACTTCCATGCTGAGCGAAGGATTTAGGGGTTTAGGGGTGAAACAAATTTTGTTGGCTTTGAACTCTGACTATCCAGAGATGGTACAAGAATTTCAAATGATGGGTGATCTTCAGTCTGATATAAACCTACAGTTTGAATCTTACTTTTGAGTTGAGGAGGCAGAGCTATGGTCTGACTCTAATCCCAACCTAGCATTGAAACCACCTCTGGGAGCCTTTGATGCTGGGTTAGCTTGTCATTCAGATCCTGATATGGCCCTGGGGGCAATTCTCCAACTGAATCCAAGTCCAGGAAAGGAACCAAAGTCTCAGACAACTCTCTGGGCGGGGCAAACATCTGGGCTGGAGCAAGGACTCCAGGTAATTCACCCACACCCCCAGCTGTGGGTGTACACACCTGAGGCAATTC
>NW_021867890.1:0-841 GCF_006229205.1 Suricata suricatta | reverse complement strand
AAATTGGAGGCTTAAGCAACTGAGCCACCAGACACCCCTTTCTTTGCTTCTAACAACCAGCACCCACATCTGTTTCATATCTTTGGAAGGCTCTCCTGAGGCTACTTTAGCCACTCTGCACTCACAAGTGCCTGGGACATGTTTGACTGGCCCTGACCTAACAACTCATGGGTGCTCCCTGGTCAGGACAACTCTGACCTTTTCCATAGATCCCATAGATCCATGCAGTTGTCCTGGGCTATTCCAGCCTGAATTACTTTCTTACTCCACTGAAGTGCCTTAACATTTTGTATCACTCCTATGGACTTCATCATATACTTCCTGATGCTATTTATGTACATTAAAAAAAACTCAACAAATTCCAGAAAGGAGAGATAATCCATTATATTTTATTGATGGAAGAATCATATGATCAGTCTTATACATGGAGTTGTTCTCACCAACTCAGTCCAAATGGGAATGGGAATGGTGTGTGTGCATGTGGGCATCCATGTACACAAGTGACTTATTAAGGAAGGGGTCCAGGGAACCCTGGTGAGCATGACAGGAACAGGGAATGGAAGGAAGCCAAATAAAGGTGAGAATTCCTGCAAAATATTTAGAAGATACCTTCAACCTGATCCCACAGGGAACTATGGAAAAGGTCAGAGTTGTCCTGACCAGGGAGCACCCATGAGTTGTTAGGTCAGGGCCAGTCAAACATGTCCCAGGCACTTGTGAGTGCAGAGTGGCTAAAGTAGCCTCAGGAGAGCCTTCCAAAGATATGAAACAGATGTGGGTGCTGGTTGTTAGAAGCAAAGAAAGGGGTGTCTGGTGGCTCAGTTGCTTAAGCCTCCAATTT
>NW_021867889.1:0-841 GCF_006229205.1 Suricata suricatta | reverse complement strand
TTAAAGCATAGGCCCCTTTTTAAAGAAAAAGCTTTTGAGACCTCTAGCATAGACAAAAAATATTTTATCATTATACTGTAATACTACAAACTTGTTACACTTAAGGCTTATAGAGCAATAAATTAAATCAAATTTACAAAATACATAGAAAAAGATATAGCCGGTAAAAGTCATATAAACAATATATAACAGGATATTGAACTGAAATTTTTACTGGGGTATCAAAATAGGATGATATCAAATCCCAAATATTTTAACTGGAATCTTTATTTTTTTTTAATGTTTTACTTATTTTTGATACAGAGAGAGACAGAGCATGAGAGGGGGAGGGGCAGAGAGAGAAGGAGACACAGAACCGAAAGCAGGCTCCAGGCTCTGAGCTAGCTGTCAGCACAGAGCCTGACATGGGGCTCGAACCCACAAACGTGAGATCTGACCTGAGCCGAAGTCGGAGGCTTAACCGACTGAGCCACCCAGGCACCGCCTAACTGGAATCTTTAAAACTGGTGTTCTCCCTTATCAGCCCCTCATTCTACCTCAAGAATATGAGAGGGTCAGCTGAAAGGAGAAAAGGAGTTTATGAAAAAACTTGAATCTGGTAGAGCAGAATTCTCAAATGATGTATCAATACTTGTTACAGATAAACCGCAAATGAATTCTGGAGTAACCATTCCAAAATCCACAGCAGTTGAAATTACACTTAAACCTATTGGTACGTCTCCCTGTGTATACTTCCTAAATTCGGTAATGATTATTTTAGTGCATAAAACATTAGGCAGCATTCTACGCCAGGTGGCTCCCTTTGGCTTCCCTGTGGAATCATCCATTTAATTTGATTATC
>NW_021867888.1:0-841 GCF_006229205.1 Suricata suricatta | reverse complement strand
GGGGGTGCCTGGGTGACTCCGTCGTTGAGTGTCTGATGCGTTATTTCAGCTCAGGTCATGATCCCACAGTCAGAGGATCCATCCCCGAGTTGGGCTGTGTGCTGAGTGTGGAGCCTGCTTAAGATTCTCTCTCTTACCCGCTGCCCCGTCCCCTCCTCACTATGTCTCTCTAAATTAAAAAAATATATATTTAAAAAAACCATAAATTATATGACTATTAATACAATGGAAAGATAAGCCACAACCTGGGAGAAAATACTTTCAAAAGCCATATTTCATCAAAGATTGTCATCCAAACTATACAAATAACTCTTAAAGCTCACCGATAAGCAGACAAACAACCCCATTTTAAAAATGTGTAAGATTTGAATTGACTCCTCCCCAAGAAGATACATGGATAGCAAATAAAAATATAAGAAGACAATCAACATCATGTGTCAATAGGAAATTGCAAATTAGGACAAAGAGGTATGACTACACCCCTATTACAACGGATGAAATCCAGAACACTGACAAGACCAGATGCCCGTGAGGATGTAGAGCAACAGGAACTGTCCCTCATGGCTAGTGGGATGCAGACTGTACAGCCACCTTGGGGGACAGTTTGACAGTTTCTTACAGAACTAAGCCTACTGTTACCATAGGATCCTGCAATCACGTGGTATTTTCTCAAATGAGTTAAAAAATGATGTTTATCTATGCAACAGCCTGCACAGGGATGACTGTAGCAGCTTTGTTCATAATTGCCAACTTTTATAAACAACCGAGATGTAGGTGATTGGATAAATAAACCGTGCTGCATTCAGGCAATAGAATATTATTCAGTGCTAAAAACAGATGA
>NW_021867887.1:0-841 GCF_006229205.1 Suricata suricatta | reverse complement strand
ACAAGCATGAATCTGACAGGGAACTCAGTGAACCTAAATCCATATTTTTCAATAATAACACCAAATGTAAATGGACTAAATGCTCTAATCAAATGACAGATAGCAGAATGGATAAAAAGACAAAATCCATCTATTTTCTGTCTACAAGAGACTCATTTTAGACCTGAAGACACCTTCAGATTGAAAGTGAGGGGAGGGGAAAATATCTATTATACTACTGGAAATAAAAAGAAAGCTGGAGTAGCCATACTTATATCAGACAAACTGGACTTTAAAGTAAAGGCAGTAACTAAACATGAAGAAGGACATTATATAATAATTACAGGGTCTCTCCATCAGGAAGAGCTAACAATTATAAACATATGCATGCTGATTTCAGGAGCACCCAAATACATAAAACAGTCACAAAAATAATCTTACTGATAAGAATGCGCTAATTGCAGAGGACTTTAATACTCCACTTACAACAATGGATAGATCAACCAGACAGAAAACCACTAAAGAAAGAATGAACCTGAACAACACATTGGAATAGATGGATTTCACAGATATATTTAGACCTCCACATCCTGAGGCTAGGCAACTCACTTATTTCTCGAGTGCGCATGGCACATTCTCCAAGATAGATCACATACTGGGTCATAAAGCCGCCCTCCATAAATATGAATGAATTGAGATCATACCATGCATAATTTCAGATCACAATGCTTTGAAACTTGAAATCAATCACAGGAAAAAGTCTGGAAAACCTCCAAAACCATAGTAGTTAAAGAATACCCTACTAAAGAATGATTGGGCCAATCAGACAATTAGAGAAGAAATTAAAAATATATGGAGACAA
>NW_021867886.1:0-841 GCF_006229205.1 Suricata suricatta | reverse complement strand
CAGAGCTCTTTTACACTCTGCTTTCTTGGAAGGGAATTCATGAGCTGTAATACTTGAGGAGATTCTCATCTGTAGGTTTCAGGATCTTCTTATCTGCCATATTGACTACCCTCCAAGGAGCAAGACCAAAGAAAATCTGCCGTGGAACCTTTCGAGTACTAAGCATTTTGAAGAGATCACCTTTAGTGCTATCAGGTAAAATATAGCCATATTCTTGGCAAGTTCAAGTCTTGCTTCAGGAAATGCAGCAGGGTCTGCCAGGTAACCACGATTCTTGGCATCCGTGTAATACGGTACCAGGGCCTCTGGCGGAAGCATTCGTTGGGGAATGGGCTGTCCACACAGAAAGAAGAGAACGGGTTTGCACAGAATTTCCAGGCTTCTCGGGTCATGGAAGGCGGTAGTGATGACAACTCCATTCCTCTTGATAGCAGCGATGGCCAGTTCAGAAGCCAACTGCACTTCGATATTAACTTTCACCTGAAAGGTGTCAGCGCCCTCCTCCACCAGCTGGACACCATAATCCTTCTTGAGTGGCTGGACAGTCACACCTCTCGCATTGACAAGCTGGGTTAAGTCTATAGGTTGAGTAGGATCCACTCGACCCAAATCAATAAGATATTGCAATCTGTTGAGACTCAAAGGCTGATACTGGTGTCTGAAGCTATGACCTTCATTAAACCCATACTTTGGGATCCGAATGTAAAATGGAGTCTGGCCTCCCTCAAAGCCCAGTCTGGGCCGGGTTTCTCTCTGCCGCTCTCCTTTATGGCCTCTGCCACATTTCCTACCTCTTCTCTGACCTCCTCGGCACTTTCCGGTCTCCTGGACCCTGGGGTCG
>NW_021867885.1:0-841 GCF_006229205.1 Suricata suricatta | reverse complement strand
TGGGCTGCTGGACGTGTGGGGCCGGCCGCTTCTGTCCGTCTGCCTGCTGCCCATCGCCCAGGCCTGGCCACTCTGCGGCGGCGAGGCCCCGAGGGACAGCAGGTGGAGGGCCGGGACGTGCCCAGGCCCCTCTGCAGGGGCCCCCTGAGCGGCACGGCCTCTCCCTGGGGGCCGAGCCTCAGCCCTCATCGCCCAAAGTGCTCAACGACCCTCTTCATGTTCTTTTCTCCAAAAAATTAGAGGCTCTGTTTGGAATATTATTCAGGGAATCCACTTCCTGGGCTGCCTTCCCCCGATGCCCGAAGTTCGCCAGTCTCCCCAAATGCATGCAAACTCTCTCCAGTTAGCGTGTTTCCCTGACTTAATCCACATAGAGTGCCAGGTCGCAGTTTTCACGGGGAGGACGTGGCTCGTTATCAAGGGCTCATTACATGTTTGTGGCCAAACACTGTACTGTTTCCTTCCGTCTCCCTGAAGTCATTCCAGACAGTGATGAAAGCCAGGAACTTGGAAATGACCCTTCCCTCCCTCCCAGCCCTGTCCCGTCCCTCCATCCTGCGGGCCCCACCCCGCCCAGGCTGGAGAAAGCAGCCCCTTGTGCACCAATCTGGAAGCCATTGCGTGGAGACGGGGAGCTCAACATTTTTTAGGAATGGCCTCACCTTGGCTTCTCGCTCCGCCGAGCATATTGCAGCCTTCTCGCTCTATTATATATGTACGCTGTTTGCCAAGAACAGCCCGAGGCGCAGGTGTGGAGGCTGAGACCCGCCGCGTTCCGAAGGAGCACACCGTGTCCCCACCTGCACCGCCCCAGCCCGGCCGCGGTCGCCCCCTGCCGGCC
>NW_021867884.1:0-841 GCF_006229205.1 Suricata suricatta | reverse complement strand
AA
The DNA here is from genome assembly GCF_006229205.1 of Suricata suricatta. NCBI lineage: Eukaryota > Metazoa > Chordata > Mammalia > Carnivora > Herpestidae > Suricata > Suricata suricatta. The sequence continues at coordinate 839 of NW_021867884.1, read as the reverse complement.
AGTGCTTAAACCAATAACCAAATGGTTATTTGCTCAGAGTTCTGCTATCTGAGCTGGGCTCACTGGGGTGGCTCTTCTGCTCATGGTCACTCATGTGGCTGCACCCAGCTGGCAGGTTGCCTAAAGGCTGATTTCAGCAGGGACTCAGGATGGCTGAGCCTCTCTCTCTTTCCTTGTATTCTCAGGGCCTCTCTGCTGCCAAGTGGCCTCTCCCCATGATTTCTCCAGCAAAGTCACTGGACTTCTTACATGGTAGCTCAGGGCGCCCCCAAACCACAAAAGCAGAAATTGGCAGGTCTTGTTGGGCTTACCCCTGAATCTGGCATATTACTTCTACCCTCGATTTAGAACAACTTATAGATACACTCAGATTCAAGAAGCGGTGGGTGTGGGCGTTACACAAAGGCCTGGAAACTGAGAGGCATGGTTCAATATGGGCCACCACAAGAGTCTTAGAATCTTCCAGTCCGCTACTACATCTCCAGTAGCTAACACAATGCTAGACTCACAGTAGATCCTCAGCAAACATCTGTTGAATGGCTACTACTGAAGTATCTGCTGGCTAAAAACATTGCATATGTAAGCAGCACCACTGGAAATGTAGAAGTTCAGGGTTTTTTTTTTTAATTATTTTAGAGAGAGAGACAGTGTGAGCAAGGGAAAGTCAGAGAGAGAGGGAGACCCAGGATCCAAAGACAGGTTCCAGGCTCATGAGCTAGCTGACAGCACAGAGCCTGACGTGGGGGTCGAACCCACAAACCGCAAGATCATGACCTGAACCGAAACCGGATGGATGCTCAACTGACTGAGCCACCCAGGTGCCCCTAGAAGTTCAGTTT
>NW_021867883.1:0-842 GCF_006229205.1 Suricata suricatta | reverse complement strand
AAAATGTGATTTTTAATAGGAGTGTTTTATGTATTGTTATTTTTTGACATGCAGAAACCTGCATGCATATAATATAGTCATATTTTCTGCCAGTAAAATTGTTCCTGACTCGTGTGACAGAATTAAGTACATCAATTTTTTTCATGTGGTTATGCAGAAAGCATACTATCTTGCCAGTGTCTGAATGAATTTGAAACTATTTTGATAGAAAATTTGCATATGGTGTAAAATTTAAGTTCTAGAACATTGTGCATATCACTGTCATCATCATTATCATCAACATCATCATCATCATCGTTATCAGCCTCATGTCTTTACAAGGGAATCATAATGTGCCCTCTCCATATTCTTGAATACATTATCTTAAACAGTGTTTTAAAAAAAGTTTTATGTATTTGTTTTGAAAGAGAGAGAAAGAGTACTCTCACAAGAGGGGCAGAGAGAGAGAGAGAGAGAATCCCAAGCAGGCTCTGCACCAGCAGCATAGAGCCTGACATGGAGCTTGAACTCACAAATCATGAGATCATGACCTGAGCTGAAATCAAGAGTCAGACACTTAACCAGGTGCCCCTAAACAGTGGATTTTAAAGTGAGGCCCTTGGACCCAGAGCATCAGCAAATACAAAGCCATTCCTGGCTTGCGGGCTATAAGAAAACTGGTGGCAGGCGACATTTGGCCTGGAAACTGTTGTTTGTTGACCCCTGTACTAGACCATAAACTTCAGGAGGGCAAAGGGAATCTCTTTTGTTCACTATCATGCACTCAGCACCCAGTACAGTGCCTGATACATGGTGGCCACCACCAAACAAACAAACAAATAAACAAACAAAAAACTGTTGAA
>NW_021867882.1:0-1697 GCF_006229205.1 Suricata suricatta | reverse complement strand
CAAGAGAGGGATTTATTTTTGTATCCAAAGTTTATCTGGTTCCTGAGAAGTATGGCTGTTTAGGTGGGCAAAGTGATCTGAAGACCCCTTATATGTAAAGTGGAAGTGAAGCTTCGGTTTTAGGAATCTTATCTAAAAGGTACTGGCCATTAGTTACCAATTCCTCTAAGAAGTAGTATTTCTTAATGTTTTTCTCTCAGATATTCTGATACTAGTAGCTTCCTCTTCATAATTGCCTTTATAACTTTTTTAAGAGGCTAAAGAAAATGTTAAGGAAAGTACATGGGATTCTAGATTCTTCTTCATAAATATTTTCTGGTTGTGATTCATCACAGTCACATCCTTCCACTAACCTAGCACCTCCTTCAGTTTTCAGCATACATCAACACTCACATGATGCTTTTGTTGACCAACTCCTAGGAGGATAAAAGCCTACTGCCAGGGCAAATTGTTCACATTTAGAGTTTTGCCTCAAAATAGTCTTTGATTAAACTCCATGGAAAGAATGCGTGTAGCAGACAATCTAGACAAATATGAGTAACATTGTGTTGAGTGAGTTACTCTGCTCAACTTGGCCTGGGAAGTTCTTTGGGACTAGTGACTCTTTTACAACTGCATCCCCAGAGGCAGTCTGGATCAATGGTGAGAGAAGGCAGGTAGCAGGGTGGGGGGGTGCAGGGGAGAGAGAGCAAGAGAAATGCATCTCTGGGGTTTAGGGGGGTGAGAGCCGACTGAAAGCCTAAAAGGCTCTTATCCTCTCGAGTAAGAGTTAGAAAAGGATATTGGATTAGACTTTCCCTTGGGTCTGTATATGCCCCTGGATTTGGGAACAGTCCGGGGAGTAGAGGCCATTGGCCCAGACTAGAGAGATACCGGTCTTTCAGCAAAATTTAGGAAGGGGACAACTGAACTGGTGTACACCTACTTGGGAGCTATCAAAGAAGTGTGGTGGTATCCACTCCCCAAATGCTCTGTAGTTTCTTAACCCTGCAAATATTTTTTTTATACAAGATGAAGGGAGGTTGAACAAAAAATATTAACTGTTGACAACAGATGGCTTTATTAATTTCCAACAGATGGGATATGCAGGAAAAAGGTTATTGTTATTTTTTTTCAAAAGGCCTTAACTTTATTTACTAATTCTTCACTAACCCCATACATTCCACCCCACTCCATTCCCTCATGGGATGCTCAAAGAGTTCACTAGGGCTTGAAGCATCTTAGAAGCATCTCCTGATCCTCCAAGTCCTTCGACACTTTCTTGCACATGTCAAAGACACGTGGTGCTGGCTAGTGTAGATTACATACTCCTGTAGGCTTTCCTGGCATCACTGGGCACTGAGTCCAGAGATGATAGTAATGTTCCCTGGGGGTGTTCAGGTGAGATGCCTCCTCTTTGTACAGATCTGACTCCTGGCTTCTGGGGTCCCTGATCTTTCGCATGGTTTCCCAGTGGCTGAGTTGAGTGCAGTGAGGCAGCCAGCGGTCTCAGCAACAGTTGCAGTCTTTGGGCAAGCAGGAGGCTGTCCACACACGAGTGAGCACCATTTTACAGTGTAAGATTCCCCTTCCCCCCTGCAGCAGCACAGCGGCATGTCCCTCACCCAAAGGATGGGCTCCAAGATGCACAGGAAGCATGTGCTAGCTACTACTCCGAGTAACACTGTGTGCAGACGGCACACTGTCTCCTGTCCTGT
>NW_021867881.1:19452-25000 GCF_006229205.1 Suricata suricatta | reverse complement strand
GTCTGGACAGCCCTTTCTGTGTGGCTTCTGACATTTAGTATGTTTTAAATATTTATTCATGTTGTGACATGTTGTTTTACTACTTCCATCATGACTTTAATTGTGTTTCAATTTACAAAACATAATAGTGGCCATTTAAAATATTAAATATTTTTATGTTTATTTATTGTTGAGAGAGAGCATAAATAGGGGAGGGGCAGAGCGAGGGAGACAGACTCCAAAGCAGGCTCCAGGCTCTGAGTTGTCAGCACAGAACCCAGTGCGGGGCTCAGATCCATGAATCGTGAGATCATGACCTGAGCCGAAGTCAGACACTTAACCGATTTAGCTACCCAGGAGCCGCTCACAGATTTTAAGTCTACAGTTGTATGCCACTAAATATATGCCCATCGTACACAAAATCACCACCTTTCACCTTGAGAATGTTTAAATTTTGACTTATTGAGAGTCTGTGTATATTAAACAGTAAGCCCCCATTTGCCTTTCCCTTCTGCCTGGAAACTAAATTTATTTTTCGTAGGTGAATTTGATTATTTTGAATACCACAGACAATTAGAATCTTCTAATATTCTTTTCTGTGATTGAATTATTACCCTTGTGTAGTGAACTGAAGGTTCATCCATACTGTGATAGGAATCCATACCTTAGTCCTTTGCATCGCTGGGTAATATTCTGTTGTGTATACATCACCCATTCACCCTTCAATGGACACTTTGGTTGGCCTTGCCTTTTGACTATTGTGCATGATCATGGTCCTAATTTGGGGTAAGAAATACAGAGTGAATGCCTGCTTTAAAATATTTTGGGTACCTACCTTGAGGTATATTAATTAAGATATTGAGGAACCCCCATTCAGTTTTCCACTGCAGCTGCACAAATTTATTTCATTACTTGATATGTTGGAAGAACATTTCTGTTTATGGATCTACTTCTTGTATATTAATGTACCCTTTGTGGCATGTGTGCATATTTTGTACCATTTTCCAACTGTGAATAGTATTGCTGTGCATATTTATGTTGGCTTAGATTATGATTATGCTTCTGGTTCGTGATGTGTGGATCATGGTTGTGGTGTATTCCTGTGGCTTATGGTATCTTCTTAGAGTTCATGGTGTATAGTTTATAAATTATGGCCTTAGGATTCTATTGTTTAGTGGTGTATGATTTTAGGTCTATGGCATATGACTTTTGGGGGTCATGCTCTAATGATTTGGGTGTTTTAGTGGGAGGAGGTGGGAAGAAGAGTGTTATAGGGCTTGAAATGAAATATTTTTGTGGGTGAATGAATGAGGGGGTCATCTGGTGGGTGTTTGTTGGGGGAAAGTTTAGGAGGTTCAGTGTGTGGTGTATGGGGAGCTAGTGGATTCAGAAATCGGAAGGTGACAGTTTAAGGGTGAGTGAGTGAGGGTTGAGAGGGTTAATTGTTTAGGTGGTGAAGGGGTGACAGTATTTTCAGTTTTGTTCTATTGATCTCTGTGTCTGTTTTTGTGCCAGTATCATACTTCGTTGATTACTACAGCTTTGTAGTGTATCTTGAAATCTGGGATCGTGATACCTCCTGTTTTATTCTTCTTTTTTAAGATTGCTTTGGCTATTTAGGGTGTCTTTTCATTCCATACAAATTTTAGGATTGTTTGTTCTAGTTCTGTGAAAAATGTCATTGGTATTTTGATAGAAATTGCATTAAATCTCTAGATTGCTTTGGGTAATATAGACTTTTTAACTGTATTTGTTTTTCCAATCCATGAGCATGGAATATCTTTCCATTTGTTTGTGCCATCTTCAATTTCTGTCATCAATGTTTTATAGTTTTCAGAGTACAGGTCTTTCACTTTCTTGGTTAATGTTTATTCCTAGGTATCTTCTTTTTATTATTGTTATTTTTTTTAAATGGTTTTATTTATTTTGAGAGAGACTGAGCATGAGTCGGAGCGGGGGCGGCGCACAGAGAGAGGGAGATACAGAATCTGAAGCAGGCTCCAGGCTCTGAGCTGTCAGCCCAGAACCCGATGCGGGGCTCAAAGTCAGGAACCATGAGATCATGACCTGAGTTGCAGTTGGACACTTAGCCGACTGAGCCACCCAGGCACCCTGGTATATCATTTTTTTGGTAATTGTAAATGGAATTGTTTTCTTAATATCTCCTTCTGATTTTCATTATTAGCTCATAAGAATGCAACAGATTTCAGGCGCTCCTGGATGACTCAGTCGGGTAAGTGTCTGACTTCGACTCAGGTCATGAGCTCGTGGCTTGTGAGTTTGAGCCCTGAATTGGGCTCTGCTTCAGATTCTGTGTCTTCCTCTCTCTCTACCCCTCTCCTGATCACATTTTGTATCTCCTTCTCTCCAAAAGTAAATAAATACTATAAAATAAATTAAAAATAAATAAAATGCAACGGATTTCTGTCTATTGGTTTCATATTCTGTAACTTTACCGAATTAACTTATCAGTTCTAATAGTTTTATGGGAGTCTTTAGGGTTTTCTATATATAGTATCAGGTCATCTGCAAAAAGTGAAAATTCTACGTCTTACTTACCAGTTTGGATACTTTTTATTTTTTTCATGTCTGGTTGCCTTGGCTGGGACTTCTAGTACTGTGTTTAATAAAAGTGGTGAAAGTGGACACCATTGTTTTGTTCCTGATCTTAAGGGAATAGCTCTCAGTTTTTTTTACCATAGTGTATGATGCCTGCTGCGGGTTTTTCAAATATGGACTTTATTTTTTCATGTTTCTTTTTGAGAAAGAGAGAGAGAGCGAGAGAGTAGGGGAGAGGCAGAGAGAGAGGGAGACACAGAATCTGAAGGAGGTTTCAGGCTCTGAGCTGTCAGCACAGAGCCCAACACAGGGCTCAACTCACAAACTGTGAGATCATGACCTGAGTTGAAGTCAGATGCTTAACTGACTGAGCCCCTCAGGCGCACCTCATAACATGGCCTTTATTGTGTTGAGGTATGTGTCCTCTAAGCCTACTTTGTTGAGGGTTTTTTTTTTTTTATCATGAATGGGTGTTGTACTTTTTTCTTTTTTAAAGAAAAGAATATATCATGTATTCTTTTAGCATTTTAACCGAAAGTAGGAATCAAGGATAAATTGTTTAATAAGCCTATAGCAAACATGATTCTCAATTCTGAAGACTATTAGGTTTCCTCTGATAATGGGAACAAGGCCAAAATGCAGGCTTTTCACCCATTATTCAATATTGTACTGAAAATTCTATCCAGAGCAATGAGGAAAGAAAAAAGGCATCCACATGTGAAAGGAAAAGGTAGAACTACATCTAGTCAGAAACGAGAGATGACATCATCTTATATAAAGAACTTCCTAAAGAATCAACAGAAATAATTGGAGTTAGTCACCTAATTCAGGAAAGTCACAGGACAAAATTGTTGCATAAATATCTCACTTATCTGTATACACTAGCAATGAATCTTATGAAGAAGAATTTATTAAAACAATTCCATTTTAGGTAACATCAACATCAATAAAATACATGGGAGTAAATGTTAAAAAAGCACTGCTGAAAGAAATTAAAGACAATCTAAAATGTACTATTGCTAAATGGCGATAGTACACAATGCAACGTGCAGATTCAACGTGATTCCCAGGAAAATTCACAAAGACCTCTGAGAAGAAATGCACAAGCCAATCCTAACAGTCCCATGGGAAATCAAGGGACCAAAAAATAAACCAAACAACAGAAAAAAATAAAAGTTAGAAGCTCATACTTCCCAATTTCAAATCTTCAAACAAAGCAACAGTAAATAAAATATTGTGATGCTGTCATAAAGATACACATACAGATCAGTGGGATTTCATTGAAAACCCTGAAATAAACCTGATCATCTATGAATTACTGAAATTTGACAAAAATGGACAGCATTACATTGGGGATACAGTGGTCTTTTGAACAAAGGATGCTAGATAACTGGCTATCCATGTGCAGAGGAATGAAATTGGACCCTTTCCCTCACACCACATACAAACATTAACTCAAAGTGGATCAAAAGCTTACATGAGAGGGGTCAGCTCTGTCTCCTTGGACGTTCCAGGGATCCCCAGTGCCGGTTAGCTGAGTGAACGGTGCAGGAGTGAGTGGCTGAACACCTTTTCTTGGCCTGGGGGGTGGTGGGGCGCTGAGCATATGAAGTCGAGGAGTCTGTTCCTCAGGAGAGTGAAAGGGCAGCAGGGCCAGTGGGGGGTGTCTGTGTCCGGCTGCCCCCTTTCTCTGAGAGAGCCTCCCCACTGGAAGCCTGTGTGCCACTTCCTTGCAGTACCCTCACTTGGGTCTCCTGGGAGCAAGATTGGTGCCCAGGTGGCTGGAGCTCAAGGGCTGTATTGTGGGCGGCTGGGAGTCCTGTCTCCTTGGCCTCGTCGAGGACCTGACCTCTTTCTGTGGGGTGGCCCAAGGGGCAGGAGCAGGTGCCTCTGTGAACTTCTGTGCAGGGGCTCAGGGGCTTGGGGGCCAGGAGCTTTGGGTCTTTGCAGGTTGCTGGGGCCTTCCGAGCTGGACTTGGGTGCAGGTGTAGCTTCCGTGCCGCCCCCCCCCCCCCCCCCCCCCCCCCCGCTGCTCTGCACAGCCAGGACCCGGTGGCTGTCATTTAGGCCTGGCCGGGGCAGGTTCTTCTGCTCAGGTCATCGAGCACCCACACCTGTGACGCTGGCTTCTTAGCGTCTCCACGGCATCAGCTTTACCTTCTCAGGGCTCATCTCGTGCCTGGCTCGGTGCCATAATGACTGTTTGGCTGGCCTCAGAGGCTGGGCTTCTTGTGGGGAGCTGCTGCCAGGGGCTGCTTCTCCAGGTCCCCAAGCCATGCCCAGCAGGCGGCTCCCTACTGGAGACCTTGGGCCCTGCAGCTCCTGGCGTGCCTCTCCGTGGACAGCGGGCTGGTATCTCTGCTCATCCAGGGCTTGCCTGAGGCCGCCGAGTCTGTACCGTGTGGCGCTTGGTGGAGAGCTGTGGAGGGGGTGGGGGGCCGTGCTGCAGGAGCAGCAGGAGGTGTGCGGTCCCCTCTGCTCTCATCTGCTTCATCAGGAGCTGCTGGAGCTCCAGTCTCCTGACCCGTCTGGACTCCAGAGGCCCCAGGATTGCTGGGTTGGTCACTTAGCAGTGACGGGACTCTCGGAAGCTTCTCCTCCACTCCTGCTCATGGCCTGGACCCTCGGGGGCAGGCTCTGCCTTGAGGTCTGAGCTGCTCTCCTGGCCCCTGCTGCTGTGGCGCCAGAGGCCATGGTGCCTTTGGGCCACCGCACGGAATACTGTGCTCCTTCCAGCTGACCGTTGGGGAGGAGATCAAAGACAGTGGCCTTGTTCTGCCGTCTGGAATGACTGATTTGGCTAGTGGTGGGTCCTGGCTGTGTCTCTCGTCTGTGGCTTCGCACAGCTTCTGGACCGCCTGTCATTGATTGCTCTGACACTGCCTGTGGCTCAGGCTGGCTTAGGGGTTGTGTCCTTTCTGTGTGCCTGGAGTTCTCAGCATGGCCCTCACTTCCGGTGTGGCCCTCGAGTGTCAGCAGAGCTGGTGGTGGGACTCCTGGGCCCAGGCAG
>NW_021867881.1:17214-19352 GCF_006229205.1 Suricata suricatta | reverse complement strand
GAGGGCCTAGCTGTACCCGTGCTTGAGAGTGCGCCCAGCCCCCTCCCAGTAAGCTGTGCCACCTTTGCCACCTTCGCATCCTCAGGAGGGAAGGGGCTGGCTTTCTCTTTTTCCCTTTTGTTTAAGATGGATTATTTTTATGTTTATTGATGTATGGGGGGGGCAGGTGGGAGGGAGGGAACCCCAGGCAGGCTCTGTGTAGGGGCCCTTCAGGCCAAAAAGCCTTTGGAGATCCCACTGTGATGGCAAAGCCTCCGGGATGGGGGGCGGGGGGAGGAGCGTATGTCATCGCAAAGTCCCTAGCTTTGTCTAGGAAGGCGCAACCCTGGATAACAGTTGGCCCTCCCCCCCCTTTGAGGATCAGGACAAAAAGAACATAGGTCCGGGGAGACTGGGGTACAGTGCTGTGTGGCCTATGGGACCCTGCTTCCCCCTACCTGAGAATGTGTGCACTTGACTGCTTGACCTAAATGGATCAGAGACTGGAGTTTGTTCTCCTAGGACTCATCCTCCCTGTTGATTGTGGTTTTGGGAAATGGGCAGATTTTCTGATGGAAACTCCCTCCCTGGTCAGGGGCACCTTACCCACAGACTATTGTTTAAACCTTTCTTGAAAAATAGCCTTCTCTTAAGCTTTGGTTCATATCAGACTATATGCGTCGAACAAGACTCTCGTTCATGTCTTTCATTCCTGTTTTTGAAACTCTGTAATACATGATGTGACTGTTCTCTTTTCCATGGGAATCGTCATCTTTTCTGGAACATGTGATTCTTACCGAAAACCTCAGAATTACAAACAAGGTCATCATGAAAGACAAAACATCATCACCTGTGGTATATAAAGATCCTAAGCATCCCAGGAAAGTGCCATCCTGCCACTGTAATGCCCAAGATTTTAATATCACCCCAAAACCAGAAACTGCCAGGGAGACCGAGGCACGCATGTAAAAGCAAAGGGCGTTTATTATTACGGCTCAGGCTGGCCGGGCCTAAGTTCAGTCTCACAGCCTTCACCAGCGCAGTGGGTCCATGCTGAGAGCCCCGAACAAGGGCTGAGTAGGGTTTTTATGGGGTTTGGGAAGGGGGAGTTACAAGAAACTGTGACATCCAATCATCATTGCATAACAGCATTGGCAGTAACTCTAACCATACACATTGTCCAGGGTGTTCGTTACTTTTGGTGGGACCCAATTACAACATTTAAGGTATCTTTGAAATTAACCAATTACAGAGCGAGTTCAAGGTCTTGTTTGGTGACTATGGGGTTAACTTTAACACTAAGTGACCGGGTCTCATCTAAAGTTCCCATCCGCAGGACTCACCCTTAGGAATGTGGGGAGAGGTAGCTGGCCTTGCCTGATTGGATACCGCAGTGGTCTGCTTTTGCCCCTGGTAATGTATAACCGCCAAATGGCCAAATGGTTCCGGAGCGACTGACCTTAGGCCCTCTAGTTTAGAGGGGATACAAAGCCTGTCATGGCGTCTGCTAGGTTCAGACTCGTGTTCTTACAATCACTCAAAATACATCAGCGGGGGTCTTATTTTGCATATATAGTGTAATATTAACTGAAGCTTATGACAAGGCTATTTTTACAAGTTCAAACAATAGTGTGTGAGTAAGGTGCCTCTAACTAGGGGGGAAGTTTCAATCAGAAAATCTGCCCATTTACTGAAACCACAATCACCAAGAGGCATGAATAATAGGAGAACTAAACCCAGTCTCTGATCCAGTTAGGTCAAGCAGTCAAGTGCACACATTTTCAAGTTCGGGGAAGCACGGTCCCAAAGACCACACAGCACTGCGCCCCAGACTCCCAGGACGTATGTTCTTTTCTTCCTAGGTTCCTAGGGTTCGGGTTCGGGTTCGGGTTGGGGTTCGGGTTGGGGTTGGGGTTGGGGTTCGGGTTGGGATTGGGGTTGAGGTTGGGGTTAGCGGTAGGGGTAGGAATAGGGGTAGGGGTAGGGTTAGGGTTAGGGTTAGGGTTAGGGTTAGGGTCAGGGTCAGGGTCAGGGTCAGGGTCAGGGTCAGGGTCAGGGTCAGGGTCAGGGTCAGGGTTAGGGTTAGGGTTAGGGTTAGGGTTAGGGTTAGGGTTAGGGTTAGGGTTAGGGGTTAGGGTTAGGGTTAGGGTTAGGGTTAG
>NW_021867881.1:0-17114 GCF_006229205.1 Suricata suricatta | reverse complement strand
TCACACCCATGGAAACCACCCACTGTCCATCCACTAGGAAATGAATAAACAAGAGGTAGGACCGTGCATACGAGAGGCCACACGGACACCAGCACATCGCTGGTGCCTGTCCCCCACATCACAGGGAGGTTCGGATGTCCTGCAGAGAGTGAGTGTCCTGTCCCAAGACCCCAAAGTCAAGAGCAGGGAAACAGGTGGACGGGGAGGGAAAGCAGATGTATACTTGTCCGGTGTTGGGTGGGGGGTCATTTTGAATAGACATGAGAGACTCTGGGGGTGAAGGAAATGTCCTGGATCATGGAGGTGGTCTCACCGGTGTGTACATCTGCCAAAACTCACCAAATTGGGCATTTTAAAATCATACAATTGACAGTATGAATGCTATGCCTTAATGAGCTAATTTTTTTTAAAGAAACAATGCCTGGTTATAATTAAGTCATTGGACAACTGCATGGATGGATGAGTGAAATCCAGTGTTGCCTGGCATCTTCCTGAGGAGCCACTGCACACCTGTGAGTCCTGCGTGTTTAGTTTGCCCCTGATTCCAGGGTCTCGGGGCTGCACCTACACCCTGGCTGCCCTGGAGGCCTCCCTCCCTGGGGGGCTCTCTGGCTGGGAAGGCCTGTGCCTGGGGGCAGCCTTCTTCTCTTGCACCTGGGAGTCAGCAGATGGGGCATCCAGAGGTGTGGTCCGCAGGCTCGCAGAGGTCCCAGCAGGATCGACCCACTTGTCCACAGTTGAGATCTGCTTCTCCCCCACCACCTCGACAGCTGGCTCCCAGTGTACGATGTCCTCCTGGGCTCAACCCTTTGTCCCCAGGATTTCAACCTGGGAGAAGGGAAGGGTATCTTTTGGGATGCAGATCACTGGGAGCCCACTGCTACTGCAGGCCAGGGCTCCAACACCCAGGCAGACCCCTGATACAATAAGAAGCAAGCATGAGAGCAAGCCGTGAGACATGGAGGAGAGAGTTCCAGGCCTCCTGTGCCCGCCCCGCCCCCCCCCCAACGCATCCCGGTTGGGTCCCGACACTTGCAGCCAAATGAGCCTAACTTACACAAAAGGCACAAGAACAGTAGCCTTCTGCCTCATGTCAATATCGGGCAGGATTATACGTCAGTCGTGCATCTCATGCTAATGCCTATTCACTCCTGGTTGGTGAGTTCTGCTAAATGTTGTTTCTCATTTAATTTTATTCCTTCCAAAAATGATGATCTGTTATACGCACCAATGTTGATATGTTCTTAAACAATGCAAGGGTTAGGGCACTGACCCCCCCACACAGTCAAAAATCCATGAATAACTTTTGACTTCCCCAAAACTTGACCACTAATAGCTACTGTAGAGCAGAAGCCTTACCGATCACATCAATATTAGGCTAGTACGCATTTTGCATGTGGTATGTATCTATAGTATGCTGAATCCTATGATTCAGAGAATCGTATGCTGAATCCTACGTAAGCCAGAGGGAAAAAAATGTCAAGGAAACCATAAGGAAGAGAAAGTATATTTACAGGACTGTACAGTATGATTTTTTTTAAAAATCTACACACACAAAAACTTAAAAACAAATCAATGTATAAGTAGACCTGCAAAGTTCAAGACCCCATCAAGTCCATCTAGGTAGACCCTCTAAAGTCCCTCCAGATTAAGAATTACTATTTTATGGATGCCTGGGTGACTCAGTCGGTTAAGCTCTTGATTTGGACTCTGGACATGATCCCAGGGTTGTGGGATTGAGCCCCAGGTCAGGCTCTGCACTGAGCATGGAGGCTGCTTGGGGTTCTCTCTCTCCCTCAGCTCCTCTCCCCTGCTCACAGTTTTTCTTTATTTTTTAAAAACTAATTAACTAAACTTCCAAAAAATTTACCATTTTAAAGAGCATCCCCACACTTCATATACCTACTTAGCATGTAGGTATATGTTTACATATGTTTATATAAATCAATGTTTATATAAAATCACTCCTAAACATGTTTATTATTATTAAGGGAGATGGGACTCTAAGTTGCAAGTAACAGAAATTCAGCTCACATCTTGGATCACTTACATCTAAAGGTGCTGCAGGTACAGCTGGATCCAGGGGCTGAGATGCCATTGTTGGGCCTCCTCCTCTACTCTCTTTGATTGCTTTTGGTTCTACTTGGGTGTTGGTTTCCCTCTTCTGTCACAATCCACAGTAATGACAAAGACTCTATTTCACCAGTCTGAGAGTCTCATGGAAGGACTATGGTTGGGTCTCAGGCCCAACTCATGAACTGATAACCCTGAACAGGATGGGGAGCCAACCAGTTAGACCCGGGTCACCTGCTTGCGCCCTGGCAGGGTGTGTCCATCATCTCACAGAACCTCGGGCCGGGTGGGAAGAGCACCGTGGCAGAAAGGATGGTGCTGAGCAGGCTGAACCAGCACAGGGCCCTCTGTGTTAGAGCTGGAGGGTGAATGTGTAATCATGGTGTCTTCCTTTGGGGACATGGTTTGCTGCCATAATAAAGAGACCTGAAATACAGCGGCTCAGTGAAGGTAGACGTCTCTTTACTTCCAACATCACATTGTCAGGGGGGACAGGCAGCCTGTGGTCAGCGAGGACGTCCTCTACCTGTGGGGAGGAAGGGCAGGCTCACCGAGTCAGTGTGACAGGAAGGGGCACGCATACCCTTGACCAAAACTTCCTCATGGGGCTGCTTGCAGCTGCAAGAGAAGCTGGGATGTACAGTTGCTAGCGGACTGACCGCAAGCCCAGCTACAAGGATACTGCATTAAGGAAGGGGAAATAGATATGAGTGCCAAATTAGGAACTGCGCCCAACACTCTAGTGTAATTAGTGCTGTAATAAACATAGTGGAAAACTACTCGCCCACTAGAATTTCTAGAGTTGACAATATCGCGCACCCCCGAGGATGTGGAGCAGCTGGGCGGGGGGGGTGGGGGGGCTGGGTCATGGAACACCTTCAGAAATCACTCCAGCCCCACCAGCAGAGGCAGACAGGTGCATGCTCTCTGACCTGCCAATCCCTCTTCTGTGTGTTTACCCAGCAAAATTAAGGGCATATGTTCACCCAAATACATGTACAAGAATGCTCATAGCAGTTTTATTATAACCTCAAACTAAGAACCATCAGGTGGACAACAATACAAAGGCAAAGGAATCCCGATGCATTCACACGGTGGAACACCACTCAGCAGATGAAAAGGAAGGGTCCACACCAGGAAATGGATGAATCTCTAAGACACGGTTCTGAGTGTCAAGAGTCCCACACAAGCTCACACTCTGTACGTTCTGTCTATCAAGTCTGGTTAGAGGCCCCACCCTGACTGGAGCATTCCCATTCCACAGAGGTGGCTGGCACCCCAAGGCTTGAGTTTCCCCACTAGCAACATGCAGGCAGGGTATGCTGACCTTATTATCCAGACAGGTGATTGTCCAAACAGGGGCAGGTGGCTTTGGCAGGGGTGGGGAGAAAGAATTTCATTTGTCCTGGTTAATAGGCCAGGTGAGTACTTCCTTCCAGGGGAAGCTGCCAGATGCTTGCCCAGTGGCCTGACCACTTACACTCACATCTGCACTAGGTTCCCACTGCTGGGTCCCAGCCAGTGCACATACTGTTGGTTGCCCCAGGCCCATCTGTGCTGGGGTTAATGCCCGAGGAGATGCTCCTGTCATTTCCCAAATGTATATGGTGACAGAAGATTTCACAATTCTAGCGAGGGCAACATACCAGCTTGGGAGACCCTGCTGGCAGGTGGGGCTGAGTATCAGACACTTCTGCACAGGGTTCTGGTCCGGATTACCTGGAAGTTGATCTGTGGACTGATCCCCATTTTGGGGAGCTCCCAGAGAGGCTTTCCTTGCAGCTGGCCCTGCCTGCATCCACCTGGCCTCACCTTACTCTCTGGAGGGGCTCTGCGAGGTCATCGATGCATCAGTAGGATTCTGTTGGGTGGAGATTGGGCAGGAATTCCTTGGATCTATTTTGTTTCAAAGACAAAGTGTCGGATGTGAGATCAAATGATGGGTTACCGTTGGCTTTATTGCTCACGTTTCCATTTTCTTCCTTCTCTAACCCAAATAGAATCAAGATTTGAAGTTATTTAGGAGCTCTGAACATAGGTCTTACCTGAAATAAGAACCTATACCTAGGAACCTCCCCACCCAACCACACACTCACAGAAGACAAGGGACCTGGAGGGTGTCACGTTCAGATAGAAGAAGAGGTGGAAAGCTGCCCACTGACCGTGCAGATTGCAGAATCCACACGTGGGCAGGAGAGGGTCCGGCCAGGCGGCTGTGTCCTGGAGCGGGGGGGTCAACCTCTCATGGGATCCCCACATCTCCACAGGTGGGATCTGTGGCCTGTGAGACTCCTGAGGTTCCTATGGAGGCAGCCGTGCCACTGTGCCTACTTCTCGTGGGACACCTGCTTGGGTAGTATCCACGGGACAAGCTGGATTCTGAGGGCACCCAGCAGAGAGACCACATGGAGAAACAGAGACAGAGACAGAAACTGAGAGAGAAACAGACACAGGGCCTGACCTGTGTGCCGCAGGTCGTTCAGAGGCCATGTTCCAGCCTCTGCAGCCCAGGCCTGGGTCGCCATGCCAAGGAGCCATGGGCAGGATCACTGTGGAATAGGGTGGCCTCCCTTGCTGACCAAGGATGTTGTGTTGTGTCTCAGGGCACTGCTGGGGCAGCTACACAGAGAAACATCTCAAGCTGTAGGAGGCCAGGGCCCTGGTGGGGCAAACAGAGCAGACCCATCACCCAACCCTTCACCCTCAGTCCACCTTCCCAGCATCTAGAAACTTCTCTGGAGAGGGTGAGGCTTGGGAGAGAGCCAGAAGGATGTATGCCACCGAGGACAGCTGAGTTCGAACCATCAAACTAGACTTTGTGGGGGTCACCCTTGCATCCAAACCACCGAAATGCCCAGATGGAAGCAACAGGCGTGTCTTGTTTTGCACGATTCTGGATGTGGCAGGTGGGTCCCCACTGATTTCTCCTGGGCCTGGCAGGCCTGAGTGTCAGGGGCTCTGCACATGTCAGGAAGTCCCCAGGCTCTCCCCACAAGGGGTCTCTAATTCCAAGCATCCCCATGCAGCAGGGATCTTGTGCGAGGTCACCTGAGCCACTTCCCATGTGAGGAAGCCAATGTCGAGACCAGCACAAGTGACGCACCTGCTGAGGCAGAATCTGTGGAACAGCTGGCCCACATGCGTTCACCACACAGAGATCTCCAGGATGGAGGGGATGGGGGTGTCCACTTCATCCTGTCACCCCCAGCTTAGCAGACAAATGGCTTCAGTCATAGGAAGTGACAGCCCTGCCTCTTCTGTTGGCCCACATCTACCTGTCCACCCATAGTCCTTGGGGGGCAGGCAATGGCACCATTGCTACAGGGCATCTTAGGTATAGAAGGGAGCACTGGAGACACATTCTCATGGGCATATTGTTTAAACTTTGCACCTGTGCCCCTAAAATATCCATACAGGCTGGTTGTTTTATTTTACTTTTAAAACTTAAAACATTTAGTAAGAATGGCATCTAGTTAGGGTGTTACACTGATGTGAGGCATACACCACTGATCTGATGGCTGGAGCCAAGCTGGCTTATTCCACTCAGCATACTGTCCTCCAGATCTGCCCATTCTTTTTTACAGCTGAGCAATATTCCTTTGTATATACATCACTCATTGGATGGACACTTAACCTGTCTCTGTGAGTGACCATTGTGAACAATGCTGCCATAAACGTGGACATGCAGAAATCTCTTCCAGGCGGTGAATTCATTTCCTTTGGGTAAAGCCCCAGGAATGGAATTACTGGACCATTGGGCGGTTCTATTATTAACTTTTTAGAAGAGGGAAACTCTCCTCTTCATGTTCCAACTTGGATGAGAGCTTCCCGGGCTCCAATCATGTTGTGCAGCCTCTCAGGGTTCCAGGGGCTCGGCCGCACCTGCTGCAGGCCTGGGCACCCTTCTTCCTCACTGGGAGGTGGAACCCCAAGAGTTTCCTTCATGTACACTGGGCCTCCCTGTGAGCACTCGGCCTCATCTCTTCCCTCCAACTGCAGCATCCTGTAACCGGGGCAAGGAGGCGCTTGATGAAAATGTGAGATAGAGGACCCTGGGTGTGTGCAGTGGGGTTGAATGTAGGTGGGTGCATGCAGAGGTGCTGATGGGTGCATACCTAGGGTGAGTGCAGGCAGGGGGCCAGTGGGTGCATGCATGGGAGAGTGAAGGCCTGTCGGTGCATAGAGGGGGGCAGGTAGATGCATGCAAGGGGAACCATGAGTGCTTACCAGGGGAAAGAGGGTAGGTAGCTACATGCAGGGGGCAGGTGGTTGCATGAAGGGGGGAATGACGGTGGGTGTTGCATTCACAGGAGTTAGTGGGTGCATGCAGTGGGGAAGTGGATTCGTGCCAGGGAGTCCGTGGGTGTGTGCTGTGGGAACAAGGGGGCAGGTAGTTCATGCAAATGGGGCAGGTGTGTGGATGCAGGGGTCAGAGAGACAGGTGAGAGAGTGCAGGGGGGCAGGTGGGTGCATGCACAGAAAGTGAAAGTGGGTGGATATGTACAGGGCGGCAGGTAGGTGAGTGCAGGGGGACTGGGAGGGCAGGTGGGTGTGTGTGCAGCGAGGTAGGTGGGTTCATTCAGGGGCAGGTGGGTGTGTGCAAGGGGCCAGAGGGGCAGGTGTGTACATGCAGGGGAAGCGAAGGCTGGTGAGAACGTGTAGGTGGCAGGTGAGTAATGAATATGGACAGGGGGACAAGTGTGTGGTGCAGAGGCCAGGGGAGTAGGTGGGTGCATCCAGGGGCCAGGTGGGTGCATGAAGATGAGTGTGGGGGGTCAGTGCATGCAGGGAAGCAAGGGGGCGCATGTAGGGGGGCAGGTGCATGTGTGCAGTGGGATGGGAGGCCTTGTGGGTGTGTACAGAGGAGTAGGTTGGTGAGTATAGAAGGGCAGGTGGGTGCACACAGGGGGCAGGTGGGTGCATGCAGTGGGGCAGGGGGCAGGTGGGTGATGGCAGCAGGGCTCCTGGGTGCATGCATGGGGGCAGGTGGGTGGGTGTATTGGGCTGGTGATTGTGTGTGCAGGGGGAAGGTGGCTGCATTCAGGGGGAATTAAGGCAGTTGAATACATGCAGTGGGACTGGTGGGTGCACGGAAGGGTGCGGGTGGGTGCGTGCAATGGAGCAGATTGGTGTGTGCAGGGTGGCAGGTGGGCATGTGCAGTGGGGCAAGGGGGCATGACGGTGCATGAAGGGGAACAGATGGGTGCGTGCATGGGGCCATGAGGTGCAGACATTAGGGCAGGGGGCAGGGGGATGTGTGCCAGAGGACCCTCTTATGTATATATTGGGGCAGGTGGGTGTGTGCAGGGGGGTCCATGGGTGAGTGTAGGGGGGTATGGGTGCATGCCGGGCTGGGTCTGCTGTACCATCTGAGCCCCCCTCCCCTGCAGACCTACCTTCTCACTCAGGCCTGTTGGCTGCTCAGTTCCCATGCAGGTCAGACCTCCTCTGCATGACCACAGCCTTCCTTGGGCCAGCTAGGCGATGTGTCTGCTGGAGACCTGGCGATACTCTCATGGGACATGATCATATATGTGGAACGTGAGTGGGTCCAGCAATTGTCACTTCTGGTCCAGAGATTTAAGAAGTGCATGTGGTCTCTGTCCCCACTGGCCACCTAACATGGAGAGCCAGCTGGAGAGAGGTCTTGGGTCCATAAACCCCTGCCTAGAGGACACTACTAAAGATATCGTGTCCTCCACGATGTCCTCCCTCTTTAGCTGTGCAGACTTTGGGGTTTATTTAAGATAGCAACTGGTGTTAGCTTAAATGATATTCATGGCCTCTTACAGTCCCATTTAAAAACCTCTGCATGCATGTGTGGTGTAGATGCAGGTGACAATACAGACTGTCCCTTCTCATCATCAGGTGGCAAGACTGCTAGCTGCTTCCTCCTACTCAGCCAGGAACTCCAAGACTTACAGTCGTACAATGATCAGCATGTATTATCTCTCCTGGTTTCTGGGTGTCAGCATTTAGGGAGCAGTTAGCTGGGTGGTTTGGTCCCCTCTGATCATGTGATTGGGGCTGGAGGACTCCCTTCCCAGGCATCTCCCTCCACAGCTGGCTCCGCCCCATATGGGTCTCTGCACAGGACTCCTCAGGCATCCACAGGCCACGGTGGCTGGCTTCCCCCGGAGACACCCTAGCAGGATGATGAGTTTTATGACCCAGGCTTGGAGGTTACACACATTCATATCTGCTATCCTATTGCTGTCCTATTGTGATACAAGTCCAGGCTGCTCTGTGTGGGAGGAACAGCACAGACTGTGAGGACCAGACAGAGGGGAGGCTGCTGCCCTTTTGTCCATCACTACCAACTGCTCACTATAAATAGGAAGCTCTTACACCCCTCCACCCCAAACCCAAAGTGCACCCTGTTGGGGTGATTATTCTGTTTCCACATATTAGTTTGGATGACTAGCCAGCTCCCTGTCCATTTTCTTCCCAGCCCAGCAACTGCCTCTCCTGGCCTCCAGAAGCAGGTGGGAGGGTTGGGATCCCACTGGGGGTGGGGAGACATTTGGCCAATGAAACTGCACCTCTAGTACTGGGACCTGTGTGCCAGCATGGCTCTTCTCTGTGCTCTGTGGATTGTCCCCAGAGGGTCTGATTTTTGTCTGCTGTCCTTGGTCGTGGTCTTTGGCAAAGGGGGTGACCAGGGATCATCCCAGGCTGTATTTTCTGCCAACAAGGGGAGCTAATCCCTTTAGACTCAGCTGTGCAGTCTGTGACATGGACAGAACAACACCCACCTGTCTGGGCTATCATGGAGACAAATGGGGGATGGATGAGCATGTCCTGGCTGAGCCTGGGCGCCTGGGAAGACTCTGCTGTCTGGGGAAGGGGAATGTGACTGCCATCTCACTGGGCTGGGAGAAGGACTGAGAAGGCACAGGATGGCTTGTCACAACGCTGGTGACATAGGTAGCCACTTGTATTTCCAATTCTGACCCAGAATTTTTGATTGGCACACAAGCCCTCTGAGTGTGGAGATGTTCATGTCATCGTCATGACATGTTCATGTCACCGGTTGTGGGAGTGAACATACCTGGAGAGCTGTTAGCAAAACAAGTGTCACAGAAGAGCATCTCCCTCCCCCTGAGACTGCCCCCAGTGGGAGTAACAGGTAAAGGTGGTTAAAAAATAAAATAAAATAAAAAAAAGCAAATGCGGGCAGACTACAGCTGGTGCTGGATTGCTAATTAGGAGAAGACTCAGGGAGACCTATGGGCCTCATATTATTTGTAGAAGGAATTACCTTTTTTTTTAATTTTTGGGGTTTTTAAAATTTTTGAAACAGAGAGAGACAGAGCACAAGCAGGGGAGGGACAGAGAGAGAGAGAGGGAGACACAGAATCTGAAACATGCTCCAAGTTCTGAGCTGCCAGCACAGAACCCAATGAGGAGCTGGAACTCACAGACCCCAAGATCATGATGTGAGCCAAACTCAGACACTTAGCCGACTGAGCCACCCAGGTGCCCCTCTAGAAGGAATTTTCAATGCAGTGTCTACGATATTCAAATCTAGACTGACACAGGAGGAGACCAGATAACATTAACAAGAACAAGCAGAAAAAATCAGTGATAGAAATAGGTCCACAGGGGATCGAAGATTAGAATTAGAATATGCAGGGGAGCCTGGGTGAGTCAGTCATTTCGACATGTGTCCCTTGATTTTGGCTCAGATCATGAAATCAGGGTCATGAGATCAAGCCCCACAAGTTTTACACATTGAGTACACAATTTTTTACAAAACTGTTTCTAGCTTTAATATTACAACGCTTTGTTTACATTTTAGGCTGCAAATGTAAAGCAGTATCTCCATTCCTTCATCAAAAATGTACTGGCTGCTTACTCCATGACAGGCACTGGTCTGGCCACTGGGAAGCAGATGACTACAACACGGTCCTATCTTCCTCCACGTAAGGCCTGTAAGATTCAGTCCCCTGTGTTTATTTAATATATTTACAATACTAGTGATTCTGTTTACAGCTATCCATCCAACCTTACCCCTTCCCCAAATAAAAAAATAAGCACTATTCTAATTTAAGACTTACTATGTTGGGGCGCCTGGGTGGCTCAGTCGGTTGAGCGGCCGGCTTCGGCTCAGGTCTGATCTCACGTTTGTGGGTTCGAGCCCCGCGTCAGGCTCTGTGCAGACAGCAAGCTCAGAGCCTGGAGCCTGCTTCAGATTTTGTGTCTCCCTCTCTCTGCCCCTCCCCCTCTCATGCTCTATCTCTCTCTCTGTACCCAAAATAAATAAAACATTAAAAAAAATTATTAAAAAAAAGACTTACTATGTTAAAAACAAACAAACAATTCAACTGTTGTACCTGGGACTTCAGCTCAGGTCATGGGTTCAAGCCCTACATCGGGCTCTAGGCTGACAGCCCAGATCCTGGAGATCCCTCTCTCTCTCTGTCCCTCCTCTACTCACACTCTCTTTCTGTCTCAAAAATAAACAAACATTTAAAAAAACAGTTCAACTGAGTAAATTTGAAGATCTGATTGGCTTTATTAAGCAATGCATAAATTGGGCAGCTTCTCTTCTAGGAAATAGAGAGATACTCCCAGGAGTTATACAAAATGTAAGCTTTTAATAGGATGGAGGGTGAAGCAAGAAATTATTAGAACAAGAAAAGAAAAAATTGCTTTAAGCCAAGTCACCTTCCCTTAGAGGGAAGCAAGGGAGTGTTATTAGACAGATAACCTCACCTTCCTTTCGGGTCTGGTGAGGGCCCAGGGTACACAGCACCGCACTGATTGTGACCAGAGAATCCCATACTGATTGGCTTAAAATTCAATTCCTTAAAACTACAATGAAGTCTTAGTTTGTTATCCTGGGTACAAATGTCTCCACCTTGGGCCTGCGGTTTCCTTTTTAACAGTATTGTTCTGCAACCAACCTCCAGAACTTTTTCATCTTTTAAAACTAAAAAATTTATACCCAACCAACAACTCCCCACCTCCCTCTCCCCACTGGGGCCTGGTAACCACCATTTTACTTTTTGTCTCCATGAATTTTGCTATTCTAGATACTTCTTATCAGTATAATTGAGACAGGGAAAGGGAAGGGATTCCATTTTTAGAAAGGCTCCATCTCTGCTGTTTCTCTGCAAAGCCCATTTACTCATGATCTATATTTCACCTTGCATCTGAGTAAACCAAAGAAGCTATGTTTCCACCCCAAGGGAGAAGCAAGACAGTTAACCATTCTCTGATTTTTGTCTTAGGCCCCCAAACACCTGATAACATCTGAGAAGAACCAGATCCCAAACTTCTTCCAAGGCATTAGCTTTCAACTAACTTCTGCTGACACTGGCGTTAATGCCCCCTACCTTCCATGACTTATGAAATAACATGTATTATTCACCTGTCACTCACCTTTGGTCAGGCCCTTCCCTGTTCCTGAAGGAACACATGTCCTGGACCCCTTTCCAATAAATAAAAACCCCTAAAACTCACTCTCCTTTCCTTTCCAAGTCTCCCAGAAAACAAACTGAGGGTTGATGGAGGGAGGTGGGTGGGGGATGGGCTCGAATGGTGAAGGATACTAAGGAGGGTACTTGTGATGGGTACTAGGTGCTATATGTAGTGATGAATCACTGAATTCTACTCCTGAAACCAATACTGCATTGTATGTAACTAACTAGAATTGAAATAAAAATTTGATCAAAAATAGACCAAAAAACAAAAATAACTTTCCTCAAGAAGAGGAAGCCCAGGTACACTGAGAACCCGAAGTGTGAAGAGAAGTGAAATAATATGCCTGACTCTGTAACACTGTAATGAGCGCTTCAAATACTGGTTGCATTGCTTTGATTATAATGGTTAATATTAGACAAACAATAGACAAATGCAGCAGCAAATCAGTTGTTTTCACAGAATATTCCTTGCCTGTGTAGTTTGAGTACATATTCCAAACTTCATGCTGAGTTTCTTCTAGTTGAATCAAAAGTTTCTTTTTTTCTTTGCTCTGAATAAAGCTGAACCATGGGCTCTCTATAGAAAGTGATATTTTGCATAAAAAATAAAAAAATAAATAAGGGGTGCCTGCCTGGCTCAGTCGGTTAAGTGTCTGACTTCAGCTCAGGTCATGATCTCACAGTCTGTGGGTTTGAGCCCCATGTCAAGCTCTGTGCTGACAGCTCAGAGCCTGGATCCTGCTTCAGATTCTTTGTCTCCCTCTCTCTCTGCAACCTCCCCAGCTCGATCTCTGTCTTGTCTCTCAAAATAAAATAAAGACATAAAAAAATTAAAAAAAGAAAGTGGTATTTTGGGCTTTCCTTCTCTTTGTAAGGCAATGTCTGCCTAGTTATTGTCCAGTTAACTTTAGTTTAATTACCTTTTAAAAGCGGCATTGTAGGGGTGCCTGGGTGGCTCAATTGGTTAAGTATCCAACTCTGGATTTCAGCTCAGGTCATGATCTCGCAGTTCATTGTGCTCTGTGCTGACAGCTCAGAGCCTGGGGCCTGCTTAGGATTCTGTGTCTCCCTCTCTCTGCCTCTACCCTGCTCATGCTCTGTCTCTCTCTCAAACATAAATAATATTAAAAAGAAGCTGTTTCCATAACACACTGTAGGTCATAACTGCAATGTTACATGAGCAGAGCTGTTCTGCTTAGAACTTACAGTCTGTAACTCAGAAAGCTTTACTTCCTCAGAAACCATGAAGTTAATAAACTTGAGAATGGCATTAGATAATCTGCATATATATACATATATATATATATATTCTGAAATTACATTACATCTGGGACTGATTGCATCATCAAAAAGAGACCTGGGCAATGCAAAGTTGGGGCAAGTGCCAATGTCCTGGGGCTCTGACTCAGCAGGATCACCAGGTCCCAGCTCTGAAAGGTCACCACTATCTCAGGTGACAAAGGCTGTAACAGAAGATAATTTGACATAGTGTAAACTATATTTGGAGTTAGCTGTGTTTCCCCAGTGACCAGGCTCATTATCCAGGGTTGGAAGCTTACTATCTAGCTAACATTTATGGATTATTCAACTGTATTTCCAGCCACTCTCAGAAGAAATCAAGGCAACCAGGTGTTCAGTGGAAAAAGTAGAGAAAAAAAGGCTGTGCTACCAAGACTCTCCTTTGTCCTAGGATACTGTGACTGAAGGGGAAGATTTTCTTCTCTCACTAGGTCTCACGGAAACACTTGAGAGTCTAGACTCCCGAGGAGGACTACATGATCCAAGATCTCCTTTAGCAGGAGCTCCTGGGTCTTGTATGCAAATATGTAAAGAACTCACAGAGTAGAATGGAGCTGCGAGGGGCAGCCAAGTTGTGCGGAGGTATAGGAAGTGGGGAGAGTTGGTCAAAAAGTACAAACTACCAGTTATGACATGACTCAGATCCGGGGATATAATGTAAAGACAGTGACTATGGTTATCAATACTGCATTATATACTTGAAATTTGCCAAGAGAGTAAATCTTAAATATTTCACCACACACAAAACAATGGTAATTATGTGAAGTGATAGAAGTGTTAGTTAACCCTATTATGGTAATCATTTTGCAAAAAATACATGTATCAAACTGACGCAGGCTGGCTGGGTCCAATGACCCAGAAGGGATTCCACAGGACCTGCCAAGAAGGTCTTTGGTTTTGCACAGGGTATAGAAATAAAATGTGAGCCAAGAGGAAGTGAACAGAGAGAGTGCAGATACAAAGTGTCCAGGAGACTCGGAAAGAAGAGGGAGTCTCATCTTTGCATGGGTTCCGAGGTATTTATTGAGGATTGTGGTCCCATGCTCGTGTCTTCTAAGGAATCCAGGAACACAGCTGAGTGTGTAGGTGTCCTTCACAAATCACTATGCCCTGGAGCCAGAGGTCTTGGTGAGTCAGTGGTTTTGGCATGATGAACCCTCTTGGTCACGCCTTAGGTGTTACCTATTGTGCTGGAAGGCTCCAAAGAAATCATCAACTCCATGATCTTCACAAGGAGGACATCATTATCTGTACTATGAGTCATGTGTAAGGTGGGGGTACAGGTCCTAGCAAGAATAGAAGCAGGAAAAGAAACAAAAAATAGCTATTTTTAATAGGGTCCTTTTAGTCTCCCTGTCTCAAAATCATCATGTTGTATACCTTATGATAGTATATGTCAATTATATCTTAATAAAGCTGGGAAAATCATTTTTCAAGAATTGAAAAAAAACAACTCCTACAATTCAACAACAAAAAGACAAAGAACCCCATTAAAATGTGGGCAAGGACTTGAATAGACATTTCTCTGAAGAAGATATACAAATACTCAACAATCACATAAAAAGGTGCTCAGCATAATTAATTGTTATGAAAATGCAAATCAAAATCACCATGAGGTGCCACTTTACGCAGATGGTAAGTGTCACCGTTACAAATGAAAGAGCCAAGAGACACCTGGGTGGTCAGTCAGTTAAGCATCTGACTCTTGATTTCCACTTGATCATGATCTCACAATTTGTGCATTTGACCCCACATCGGGCTCTGTGCTGACAGCGGGAGCATGCTTGGGATTCTCTAGCTCCCTCTATCTCTCCACTTTTCCCTGTCTCTCAAAATGCATAAATACACTTAAAAAAAAAACAACAACTGCCAGTTACCATACTAGCAAAATGAGTTTATTCAGGGATAGCAGAGGAATTGCATTTCAGAACAAGCAAACTATGACAAATTGTAAGCAAGTTGGGAGAACAAAAAGAAGGTCAATTTTCATGAGGGTTTTTTTATATTTGTTTTTTAGTTTTTTTGTTTTTGAGGGGGGAAGAGGGAAGCAGCAAGAGAGACAGAGAGAATCCCAAGCAGCCTCCGCACTTGTCAGCGCAAAGACTGATGTGGGACTTGATCTCACGACCGCAAGATCATGACCTGAGCCAATATCAAAGCTGGACACATAACCAGACTGAGCCACTCGGGTGTCTCTTTTATGAGGTTTTAAGAGGAAATTGGGAAAGGCTGTTTTAAACAAAAGTGTATCTGAGAAGAACAAGACTCCGAGGTGGTGGTAGTTTCTCATCTGCAAGCCGTAGTTAATGTGTTGTTGCTGGAGCAAAGAAAGATCCTTCTTTTTCTTAAAATTCTTACCTGTGTCCTCCTTTGTTGAGATAAAAATTATCTTCCTTCTTCCTGCGGGTTGCACAGGCTGCAGTAAGTGACGCGTTCATGTCAGCCCCCAACCAGGGATTCCCAACTACGTTCTTTGGTTTTTTTTTTAACTTTCTTCTTCTTCTTTTTTAATCCTTACTTATTTTTGAGAGAGAGAAAGAGAGAGAGATGAGCACAATCAGGGGAGAGGCAGAGAGAGGGGGGAACAGATATCCAAAGTGGGCTCCATGCCACCAGTGCAGAGCTCAATGCAGGGCTTGAACTGGTGAACTGTGAGATCATGACCTGAGCCAAAATCAGATCCTTAACCAATTGAGCCACCCAGGTGCCCCTCCCAAATCATTCTTAACTGAGGCTTTATTTATTTTCATACAACTATAACAAAAATAAGAAAAAGAGAAAATAAGTATTGGAGAGACTGTGGAGAAATTGGAAGCCTCTTACATTGCTGGTAGAAATGTAAAACAGTGTATGGGGGGAAACAGTTTGGAGGTTTCTCAAAAAGCTAAACATAAAATTAGAAACCAGCAATCACACTCCTGGGTATATACCCAAAAACTGAAAGCGGAGTTCAAAAAAACCTTGTAAAGAAATGTTCATGGCAGCACTATTTTTTTTAATTATTTTTATGTTTTTTATTTATTTTTGAGAGACAGAGAGAGACAATGTGAGCAGGGGAGGGTCAGAGAGAGAGGGAGACACAGAATCTGAAGCAGGCTCCAGGCTCTGAGCTAGCTGTCAGCACAGAGCCTGATGCGGGGCCCAAACCCACGAACTGTGAGATCATGACCTGAGCTGAAGCCGGACGCTTAACCGACTGAGCCACCCAGGTGCCCCCATGGCAGTACTATTAACGACATTCAAAAGGTAGAAAGAGTCCAACACCCATCACATGATGTATGAACATGGCATAGAAATACAATAAAATGTTATTTTGTTTTAAAAAAGGAAGAAAATTCTGTGGTATGTTACAGCATGAATGAAACGTGAAGACATTGTACTAAGTGAACTAAGTCATCATACACAAACACATACAATACTACATAATTCCACTTTATGAGATTCCTACATAGTCAGATTCATAGAAATGCTGGTCATCAGGGGCTGGCAGGTGGAGGGGTGGTGGTGAGGGGTCACTGAGGAGTGACTGCTTGCTAGGGGCAATAATAAAAACTATGTGGAACTCTGTGGAGGTGATGTTTGCACAACCTTGTGAATGTACTACGTACTTTAAAATGGCTAATTTTGTGGCGCCTGTGTGGCTCAGTCAGTTAAGTGTCTCACTCTGGCTCAGGTCAGGATCTCGCGGTTTGTGGGTTTGAGCCCCACACTGGGCTCTATGCTGGCAACTCAGAGCTTGGAGCCTGCTTCGTATTCTGTGTCTCCCTCTCTGCCTCTCCCCCACTTGCACTCTCTCTTTCTCTCTCTCAAAAATAAACATTAAAAAAATTTTAATGGCTAATTTTGTTACATAAATTGTACCTCAAGTTTAAAAAAATGAGTGAGGGGCTCCTTCATGGTGAGCAAAAGCCTGGAGACCAGTGTGCAGATCAAGAAAAAGAAGGGGTGCCTGGTTGGCTCAGTAGGTTGGGTCCAACTTTGGCTCAGGTAATGATCTTACGATTCCTGAAATGAGCCCCATCCCTGGCTAGCTACTGTCAGCACAGAGCCCACTTCAGATCCTCTGTCTCCCTGTCTTCTGCCCCTCCCTTGCTTGCATGCTCTCTCTTTCCCTCCCCCCAATCAAAAATAAATAAACATCTTTTTAAAAAGAAAAGAAAATAGGAAAAAGACCTTTGGCATAGTGTAGGTGTGTAGGCTAGGCACTAAGAAGAGGTCCCTCAGCCAGCCAGCCTCCGTGACTGAGCAGGCACTGACCTTTGTCATCCTTATCTGACACTCGGGCTTTATTTTGTGCTTTTCTTATCATAAGTA